>NW_028232785.1:34477510-34641510 GCF_057557595.1 Rhyacophila brunnea
AATGAAAAATTCTCCTCATATTCCATCAGAATATCTAAAAATATTTTTGGTTTATTCAAATATCATCGAGAGAAAAAAACATCAAGAGCACATAGTATGTCATTTTTCGTAAAATTCAAAACAAAAATCTCTCTTAAGTCGAGATATTTAAGATTATCGTTCAGAATTAGCATGGAAAAAAAACACTATCTCAAGTTACGTGGAACTTTTTTAATAAAAAAAAAAATACATGGAAAAACACACCAAGTATAGATACATACACCATCTAAAAAATATAAACGGGAATAAGCACACCAAATCTACATGTTATATTTTAGTTGTCCAACTTAACGTGGAAAAAAGCATTTAGGGTGTTATTTCCTAAATTAATGTCATGCGAAAGTTGATTGTCTGCTTAAATGATTCGCTATATAAATTATAATTTAAATAATATTTGCACACAATAAAGGGCTTTTGCTACACATTTTTTTGAATGGTTTTTTTGCTCTCCTGAAAAGTTGATAGTTCTTTAGAGTTAGTGTGTTATTCCATGAGGTAATCGATGTGTGAGAACGTGACTATGGTGTGGTACTTTATATAATTATGAAAATCGAGAATGAGGTTCTCGTTGACCTCATGTATGCCCATCCCTAATCTATTGTCTGCTGGTTTGCAGCTATCTTGAAAATGGGACTGGTTTGATTTTGATAGATGAGGTACATCATAATTACTACATTAACATTAACACATCTTTCACAAACGTAATGTATAGCTCAATGCTACAGAAGACATTTTTTGGAAATCGATGGTAGGTACCACCGTTTTTTGCGTGAAGACATAGTTTGACTTTGATAACTGATGAATAACAGGAATGTATATTTATGACAAAAATACTGATAGGTTATAAAATTGTTTTTTTTTTATAATTCAATACGAAACGAAAAAGACCTTATAAATTTGTTGTTTTGGAGGAAATCTGAAATCTGATTTTGACAGCTGAATAGTTGTATCACTCGATAGAGAGATGCGTGTACAAAAAGATATGCTCAAGCTTTGTATCTTAGGATGGCACTGTTCACAATATTATGTATGGATGCAATATCGCAAGAAATTTTAAAGTACGCACACGTATAAACTGTTAAAGTTCATTGAAATTAGATCATTCAATATATTCTCAGGAATGTCAAAACGACAGACTTACTTATGCCAGCATGTGACGTGGCATAATGTCATCACAGCATTATTCTGCTACCTACAAACAATAATGTTATGACAAAAGTACTTTCTGAAAGAAGAGGTCGATTGGTCATCATCAGTGACAGACATCACATTCAAATACTGTAGGTCAATGCACCCACTCACACTAAACCAGATACACAGGTAAGTGAAATAGTTGTACGTAGCGTGTATAACCGAGACGAGGATAATATGTACCTTTTGAAATTTAGTCACAAAGCTGTAATAGGATAAGTACATAGCCAATGGAATGAAATATCGCATAATATACAATTACCTGCTGTACTGGTCCGTAATCTGAATACGAGCATCCAGGAGTAGGATCTTCATCATGCAATTGGTGTATTGCGTCTGCAACGAACTCGCGTTTAACGTCAACCAGCTGGAGGTCAATCTCGGGTTTAATTTCAATGAGATGCGTTGCTGGATACTAAAAAAACATTATGCATTTTTGTAATCATTTAAAAAAAGGTTTTTGAAAGAAAGTTTGACATCCTCGTATGTTCTTAAAGAATTTGTAAAAAATATAAACTTATCGTAGGTATTCTGCTAAAATAATTATAAAAAATCGCTGGAAAAGACTTAATAAATAAAAACTAACCTCAAAATCGCAACTGAAATCGTCTGTGTTCTCCTGTTTTATATAGGTGCGCGTGTCAGTGCTGTTTTGATGGCTAGTCGTTACATCAAACTTGTATTCAGTACCAGATTGGTCTCCATCACATTCTCGCTTGACTTCCATGTTTGCGTATCAACAATCGTATGCAATGTGCTAGAAACAACTTGACAACTTTCTGTTCTGTTGTATATAAGTGTTGCCGAAATGCAGTTAATAATATTCCGTGTAGCTATTATCTGATAAACAAGAATCTACCTATTGAATTTTGTAGGTATTATGGTACAGATGCTAATGTCAATAACACCGACTATACGTAGAACTTTTATCGTACCTAGGTAAGTACAACGTATGTCCTGTTTATGCCAGCGCTCCATTGGCGAGCCAAAAGTCCGAGGACAATAAATCGTCCGATTTGTCTATGCTCTGCTACTGATCAACGAACGAATAAAATAGTCGAACTGTCAAAAGTGAAAAGTTACGATTCTCGTAATGTCTTCTGATAATCCTATAATTTTGTGTTATTTATATGTAGACTTGCAAAAAATAATATAGCAGTGAAAACAACACAAGTTTTACGATTTCTTTTATGAATTTCATAAATCCAAATTTTAAAAAAATTGGTAAATCTCTCATTTTCTAATGTGTAAATTAACAAATTAATCAATGAAAATGTTTTAGATTTTTTTTCGGTCTGAATGATTGCGTATTAATGTCAAATCGAATTTGCATAGTGATCGACTGACGAAGTCTGGCAAAAATATCAAACATGTTTGAAATCCAACGAGCCTGGTCTGCGGATTAAAAAGTCCGCAGGTCTGGGGTGCTCCACGCGAAAAAAAAGTCCGAAGACTGTAAATCGTCTGACTTGCGTGCCAATGGAGCGCCGGCATTAGACATGCGTCGTTCTCGAACGAACGAATCTTTTAAAACTAATCTTTAGCCAGCGAACAAATCGGTCCCGTGTCACCTGGCGCTTATGCCGTTCGAGGCGAACGAGATTCGCGAGAGTGCGCGCGCAGTATAGGAAGAGACGTGGGTGCGAAGGATACGCTGCCCGGCGAACGGATTATGTCGTTCGAGGCGAACGAGATACGCGAGATTGCGCGCGCAGTATATGAAGAAACGTGGGTGCGAAGGACACGCTGCCAGGCGAACTGAATATGTCGTTCGAGGTGAACGAGATACGCGAGAGTGCGCGCGCAGTATAGGAATAAACGTGGGTGGGAAGAGCACTGCCATAGTTTAGTTCGACTCGAAAATCAAAATTCAAAACTAAACTTTCTTGCATCACTAAAGTGCACGACATAATTATACTAATTTAGTATTTAATTGATACTCGTAAATTTTTTTTACATTTTAATAGATTAGAGTTGATTATTTAGCTTTGAAGTAGTCCATAATAATATAATATTATACATGAGTAGTGTATTTTAGTTTTAACACAATTAATAAAATTATTAATTGTAGTGTAGTGTGCTTATGTACTGCTTGATTGTTTTAATATTGTACATACCTAATTGAAGAAGTGTTAATTTTTACAAAAACAATAATCGTCTTTCTATGTGCTTGTGAATGTGAATCTGTTCTCTACTTCTCGACTCTGGACTTGGAGATATTCATCATAATTCGATAAGTACCTTCCTATATAATACACTCTTACCTTTGTGCCATTATCATAATTTATAATTCAATATTTTTTGTTTTAATATTATGAAATTTGGATGTAGGTACGAGTATCTATGCTTTTTGCATATTTTACAAAGAACTTACTAATATAAGTTTCTCTCAAGTTTTTAGTTTACTTATATCGAAGATAGAAAGTTTTTACATTTTATTATAGGTAGGTACCTAGTTAATGTTGTTATTTAAATGACACGAATTTATTTAAAAAATCATTGTTTTTTTGTTGTTTTAAGAAAATATTTTCGTAATAAATTATAAAATTATAGAACTGCACTAATTTGACACATTTATATTTAAGTTATTAAACATTACAGTACCGTGGGTTTATATAGCATTTGCCAGTTTATATATTTTAATACTAAATAGTAGAATTACACCCATAAATATTCATCTAATAAAACTTTCGAAAGCTATCTGGAAAATATTTAACTATTCACATTTCAATTTTAGATAGGTATAGAAAGTTGACAAATAATTTTTCAAATATATTACCTATGTATACCGATTCCATATAATAAAAAATACTATTATTATTCACTGTTTCAGATTTGTGTGCATAAAATTAAATTATTCCGTATTTTACCTAAGATGTCAAATGTAAATAAAAAGCGAAGTCCTATTTGGACACATTTTACTTTAATGCCAACTGGTCTAGCAAGATGCGATATTTGCAGAACTCATTTTTATCAACAAAAGGCGGCTCAATCAGTAATTTTTCTCGTCATTTAAAATCAAAACATGGAACAGTTCCGTTAATTAGAAACTCGGTCGTTTCAACTATTTCAACGGAAACCACTAATTCACAAAGTCATATAGTTATTAACAACGACAATATTGCTAATTCGTCACATTTATCACCAAGTACATCAATGCAATCTGCATCCCTAACGACCGTAACCCTAAATAATGTAAGCGTTGGCAATGTAAATAATATAATTTCTGCGGCAACAACTAACGCTCCTTCAACGTCAAATATTCGCGGTTATTTTCATCAACCCATGACCATTGCGAAATCAAAAATCATTCATCGGGAAGTGTTAAACATGATCGTCAAAGATTACTTACCATTTTCTATCGTAGAAAGTGAATCGTTCAAGACTTAACTAAAGTTAATTCATTGAACCCTACTTATAGTTTACCATGCCGTAAAACGCTGTCAAATTCACTGCTGGATGCAGCATAATATAACGAGTGCGTTGAAAAATTGCGAAAATGTTTTCAACTTCATTATAGGATACGGTACGGACGTTACGGTTATGCGGGGTTGTTTTTTACGATTGAAATCTAAAATCCGTTATACAATATTATGATATTAAAATATAACATGGCATATGGTTACATAAAAATATTTTGGAATAGGTATTTATTTGTTTTGCTATAATATTACATATAAATTATCATACGCATGGTAGATATCTGTAGTTATTTTTACCCACTATACATACTACGTCTTACTAGGTACTCTATTAGATACATTCAATATGTTACTTTGGGAAATTCATTATTAAGATTTTTTAAATGTTAGACTTACTATGTATTAAGCATGTAATACGATTAATACATCAGCTGGTGTAGCATGATGCCACTTATGAGGCTGAATATTAATATCTACTTCCCACATTAATTTATCCCCATCCTTTTTCCTAATCCTGGCAAGGTATCGCTTCCGCCTCCTCGTGGCCCTGCTGGACAGTACGATTGATTTGATTTTAATCTCAATCTTGTTAAATAACAATCAACTCTACTGACAAAGAGAAGCTTCTTTTCATGCTAATAGATATTCAGCCTCATCCATTAATATATATTTGAAAAACCCTTCAATCTACGTGATTGTTTATGTCCTTTTTATATTTATTATTATTATTATTATAAAAAATGTTTCAAAAATACTGAAGATTGATTTATTTCTTATTTTATCATACACTCATTCAAAGATATAATGTATTTAATTAGAAAAAAATGACACAAACGAACGACTCGGCACACATAATTGAATTAAAGTCTCCGAGTCCTTCCTAAGTGACTCATTTCCCATGTCTAGTTTACAATTAAAATTTTGAAAAAAATCCAAGTTTAGTGACACAAGTATCCAGCATTTAGCTGGGTCACCTAAATTGAAATGCGAATAACCCCCTTAATGTGCGTGCACAAACGTGCACTAACGATGCACAAACGAATGCACACAAAAAAGTTGAAATTTCAACATTGGGTGACCCAACGTTTAGTTGGAACACCCAATCTGAAATTGGAATTTTTCGGTTATTATAGGTGCACAAACGAAAAAAAATCGTGTACAAACGTGCACTGACGATGCACAAACAAATGCACCCAAAAAAATTTGGAGTTTTAACATTGGGTGATCCAGATAAATAAACCTAAAAAGTGGACAGAAAACACAAAACGTTCAAAGACTGGTCGGGGCATTTAAGACGAATAAGCCAACGTCGACTCCAAATGAGCGCAATTTTTGCAACATCAGGGTATTTTGTATCTCCAAAAAGCGATTGACAGTCTATGTTTTGAAATTCCATTTTAATAAGTAGGTCATGTTTTTTATTATTTTTGTTTTCGTATTTTTATTTTGTTTGTCTTACATAAATAAAATAAATCATATTTTTTTGGAATTTGTCTGTTTTTACACTGATTATAGGATTTTTACAGGTTTCCCGATATCTCGAGAATTCCCGAGAATTCTGTTCTGGAAGTCACGAATCTCGAGAATTAAAAATTTTGTCATTTCGGGAAATCTCGAATCTCGAAATTGAGATTTTTTGGGAAATAGCCAACTCTACTTGAGACAGCAATTACTTGGTTGGATTGGATTTCTGAAGATTTCTCAGGTAAAATCGCCAGCAAATTAGTGTAAAAAACGGTAGCGTAACTCAATTTTTCTGCAGTAATTACACCTAATTTTAACTGAACTAATTTAACCACTGTTGTCCTCGAGACAATCTGAAATACAATAAAATAACGAGTAGGTATCACTTTTTCGTAATTTTAAGCGTGTCAGAAAGAAAGAAAGTAGAAAGAAGGAAGTGTTAAAAAGAATGAATATACTATTAATAAGTAGGTATGTTATGTATACATATGCAAACAATATTAATATGTCAATGTAAAATTACAATATTACATAACGAAACCAAAATTGCTTAACAACTGTAGGTACAACACGAAAAATTAAACAAGAAAACTTAAATCTCGCCCATTTTGAGGTAAAGTATGTTGTATCACTCGATGAATACTTAATATTGAATACAAATGCTGTTCAATTAGTAGAAAAAGCAAATAACTATATTTCAAATTAATGTTTGACAAGTTGTCAACTTAAACATTCTTTTATCACTAATGTCTCGATGACATTGAGCTACTTTACAAGGAGCTTGTTGGCAAATTTACAATCTGCTTGTAAACTCGCCAAGTGTCATCATCGAACAAGCTAACAGAAAGTGAAGTACGAGTCTTTCCAAAGACTCGTACTTCACTTTGTGACACAGTTAAAGCTTTTTGTTAATCAAAGCATGCTGTAACAGTTGTAATGCGATTTTTTTGCACGATTTATATCACCCTGTTTCATCTCTCTCGAACGATCTGTAAATAATAAATGTTGCTGATAATCACTTTCCAGATATTGTTTCCGTTCCTGTTCAGACGAATGGAAATAAAACACTTTTCACACAGGTCCTTTTTAGGGCAAAAAAGGAAAGGTTTGACATACGTGGAAAATATGTCTTTATATTGGCGTTCAGTAAACTGATAATTTTTTGATCCAAGCCATATGCTATATTGGCGAAACATTTTCACCATATTCAAATTCTCGTCTAGATATTCTTTTTGGCTTTTTTTCTAACATTGTGGGATTCTTTCCGTAGGAAATATATTATTAATATGTTTTTGTTGCTTCATTGAGTGTATGAGGATGGTTGTTGTGCCTGCCTCGACTATCCAATAGCAATTCTGACTCTTCATTTTTTAAATAAGCACTCACCACCCACATATTTGAAATTGAAAGCGTTTGTAAAAACATAGTTTTACACACTTTTATTATTTCTTATTATAAATAAGCGCTTTTGAGCGTCTTGAAGAAGCTTTTAGTTTTTAGGTTTTCTTTTGTACTGACTTGACATATCGTAAGATATAATCCCAATATCTCATAATATGATTGCAAATCATCCAAAATTAATCAAAACTAACTTGACGGTCGGATTCGTTCATTTTTGGGGCACTTATTTGAATCGGCAAAATTTTTACACGGTGCTTTCATGGTATTCAAATATTCTAATATTCTTCACCTGAATTGAATACTTTTTTGGCTTTCTTCCTTTTCCATAAGTCTGAAATTACAGCTCTCTTCTTTTTCTTGATTCTGGTATGTCAATGGTCGAAATAATTTGTACAGATGCACTAGGTAAGGACAACGTCGTGTCTGGTGATGTGATGTCTACAAGTGCATTTGTGTCTAAAGGTGGCGAAGTACTCAGATATAAGTATAATGTTATTATGCTCTGAAGTAGTGCCATATATTTTATTCTGTGTAAGATCTGCTGGAGATTTCGTAATTTCTTCGATCAAATCATCAATCATTTCCAAATCTCCTCCAAATGTTTGTGTCATATCTGACACACTGAAAAACCAACTAAAACCCAACAATTCAGGATCACTAAGAGTATTATTGGAATTTTATATGTATTATATGTCTTCAGATGGGGTAAAATCAACCTGGTTATCATCGTGGACCATGCAATTTTCATCCAGACATGCAATGATTCTTTTTGACTTTTTTGACTACCATATTTCGTCGCCCTCAAGGAAGAACTCACCAAATACAGTTTTTGCTCAAAATGAGTTATTTATACTGGCAAACTTGTAATTTTTAGCTCTATCTTAGAAAAAATCACCAAAATTCTAACTAAGTATACGTTTTAAGTCAAAAAATATAAAATTAAAATAATTCACCAAATACAAAAGCCGATATTTTGTGTTATGGAAAAAGTCACCAAGGTACTTGGTGACTTCTTACATGCGTATTTTTTCGTTTTGGTAACACTTGGTGACACATCTTTCACTGAGTCACTTGTCAGTTCGGCGTTGTGTATTATGGCGGTTAACGTTTCCCTGCGTTGTTTATCGTTAAAATACTAAAACGTCACGAAAATATTATAATTTAGAGTCTCAAAAAGATTGCAAAATTACCCAAAGACTTAGATTGCTCCGCATGTATTTACAAATGTCAACAACATTTCAACTCTGAAGATAGAGTGGAGCTATGCAAACATTATTGGGGTCTACATTATCAAGGACGACACGATTTTATCCTAAAATTTGTCACAAGTCACAAACCTATTCGCATGAAAAAAATGCAAATCAAAATAGGCTGGCTTCACGGACATATTACTTCATGAAAAATGGTGAGAATATAGGAGTATCTCGCGATTTTTTTCAGAAAACGTTGTGCATAAGTAATGGTTCAATAATCACTGCCTTTGAAGGGAAAAGCGAAAAAGGTGTTTTTTTGAAAATGACCAACGAGGTAAGAGCTCTCCTGCCAATAAAAAGAAAGAAATAGAAACGAGTATTATCAAACAGCACATAAACAGCTTCCCAAGAGTGGAAGCACACTATGTTCGCAAAAGTTGCTAGAGGCAGTATTTAGATAAAAATTTGAGTATTCAAAAAATATACGCATTGTATAAAGAATATTGCACAGCGAAAAATTTAACTCCAGTAAGTTTAACTTTGTACATATGTTTTTTCTGCAGAAACTTTAATTTGTCTTTTTTTAGACCTAAAAAAGATTTGTGCCCAACTTGTACAAATTACAAAGTGTACGGATGAATCCAAAAAAGCCAAACTTGAAGAAGACTATCAAGAGCATCAAAGGCGGAAAGAAGACTGTAATGCAGCGAAAGCAGCTCACAAAGAGAGAGCCAAATCAGATTCTTCATTCATAATGGCTACATTCGACCTTCAAAGTGTCCTACAAATTCCGAAGTCCGAAGTTTCGCAATTTTACTATTCAAGAAAAATATGCGTCTACAATTTGACTGTTTATGATGGAGCTACAGGTAAAGCTGGTTGCTATTGCTGGAATGAAATGCGTGGAAAAAAGGGCAGCTCTGAAATTGGCTCTGCTTTGATAAAATGGATGGAAAATCTTCCAGATGAGGTCAAAGAAATCTCACTGTTTTCTGATACATGTGGTGGTCTGAACCGCAACAAAAATATTGCTGCTCTATTTTTGTTCACAGCATGCATTCTGCGATAGAGCGGGAAAGTAAGAACAAGTCCGTCTATGGAATGAGTGATTGGTTGGAAATATTTAAAAATGCGAGAGGAAGAACCAGCGATCGACAGCCATATCTTGTTGAAGAGATGAAGTTCGACGACATGATGGATTTGCAATGGTTGTCAAATCAGATAACCAAAAATCGATTGAAGGATGAAAATGGTGAGACCATAAAATGGTTGAAGATTAACTGTATGAGATTCGATCGATAACTACCGGGTATTATCCAGTTTAGATATGGCCACCAGTATGAATATAAGAATTTACAAGTATCTGGACATGGCAACTTTGAAGTACCACCAGCCATAAAAAAGGCATATAATAAAATATTGACCATAAGTGTGAAAAAAAAATTAACTCTGGAAACTTTGCACTTCAAACAATATTCCAGAGGAATACCACGGCTGGTATGCATAACTACTATTGTCCAGAAATGTTCTTTAGAATGATATCCTGATGAATGAAAACGAATCAGAAGAAGACTAATTGTTAATGTGAATGAGGTCTATGTCATCATCATCATCATCAGCCTGAATCTGTCCACTGCTGGATGAAGGCCTCTTCAAGCTGCTTCCACTTTTCTCGGTCCTGTGCATTACGTTGCCACGTACTTCCGCCGAACTTCATCATTATTTTTTCATCGATCTAGCGGCCTCTAGGTCTCCCTTGCGGACGTTTTTTCGTTTTTCGGACGAGGTCTATGTATAAGACTTATAATATGTAAATGGACAAGATTATTTTAGTTAAATACAGTATTATTATTCTTTTCTGATGTGTTTTATTAATATGATCATTCAAGATAAAAACTCACCATTTGAATAATGTCATACATTGGATGTGTATGGAAAAACTAACCAAGTACGAAAAACTGTTTTTCTAGATTTTTTTCTAAGGAAGGTTACATGTTTTAAATGTATTATACATAAACACAAAAATAATCAATCAAACAAAAAAAACCGTTTTCTTCTATGTATTTTCGTTTTCTAATGAGAGCAATTTAAAATTTTTCAAAAAGTTTAAAAGTCGATTATCTCAGGATTTTACTTTTGTTGGTTGGTGAGTTCTTCCTTGAAAGCGACGATTTATAATAAAATCCTAGTAAAAAGTATGGTCAATACACATGAAAAAAAGGCATGTATTATCTTACCTATTTATCACAAGTCGTCATGGAATCGATAAAGAGGAATAATTAATGTAGGTTGTAAATTAGAAACTTTACTAATGTTGCAAATATGCATTTATACGATGCTTACTAATGATAGGAAGACGTTATAGTTTATATTATGAAACACAGAATATTATAAATATTGAAAATCCTGTAGGAGCCAATAGTACCGACAAAAAATGTGTTGTCTGAACTAGGAGATTATTAAAGCTACATATTATTTACCCTTAATATTTCCATCCTTTATTTCATTATTCTCTTGAGCTAATTTTAATATTCTATATATACATACACTATACATAACTATAATCCATTAGAATTTAAATTCAAATTCCATCAAGTGCCTACCATCGGTCGATAGTATTAATATTAAAATTAGTCACTTGTTCATAATAACAAAAATAATACAACTTTACTGTCACAAAAACAATTAGCGATAATAAAAATTAGTGCGATTCATTACCTACAAAGGATAATGATCTTTCAATACAGTGTTTTTCTATGTTGATAAAGGCGAGATTTGAAGGTGAAAGTTGAATTAGTGTCATATTCCACGGTGAAATCATAGTTAAATGATACACTAAAATGATTTGTCTACGGAGCATGTATATTTTTTCCGAGTCATATCACACCAAGTCGGCATAGTGTCATATTCAGTGTCACATAAAATTAATAACAATAACTTGTGATACCAACTAAAGGTGGGTTATTATTGCATGTTATTTAAGATATTACAAAAAATGTTATATATTTATAACTCTACTTACGACTATTATTTTAAACAGTATTTTGGCTGTTTTTCGAGAAAAAAATCCAAAAAAAAAATGGCTGGTGTGGTATTTTTTTTCTTTGGAAAAATAGCTCAAAAAACATAAAGCACACTATTTTGAATTAGTGTGTTATTCCATGAGGTAGTCGACATGTTCGATCTATTTTAGGCAATGCAGAATCTTCAGTAGAATGATGACCATTTTATAGCATTCAATTGATCGAATCCGAAGACATTCTCGACCAATGGGCGACAGTATAAAATTAAACATAAATGTCATCATTCAACTAGACTATGATTCGCCAGAAATGTTGTCATTTTTCCGATAGCGTCCAGGATATTGAGTTATAATTTTTAATAAAGTAGTTGGGAAGTACAATCCGCAAAGGAAGGTTGTGTCGGTTCGTCTGCAGGGAAAAAGTTGAAAATATCCACTCGGGAGAAAAGCCGAGATTTAATTGCGTAAATAGTGGCGCATTCGATGCATTTATTAGTTTTCCGTGTGAAAGCCCTTGTCACGAATTGAGTTCGAGAGGCATTTTAAGTACTTATAAAGATATCGTAATTGTCAATTATCCGCGTTCGATGCAAATAATTGCATCTTAAGATAACATAATTAATCATCAGCCGCGAATGAAATAAATACCGGTTTACAGTACCCTTACGAGGATTTAAGTACTAAAATCAATAACCCTCAACCTAGAGGACGTTAACTCTCACCTCATGAATTTGTGTGACGTGTGTAATTAAATAAATAAATATTAAAACACATACGAATAGTTATATACAATAGAATTAAGTAACTAAAATAGGTTATAAGTATAAATAAATATCGTTGATTTGTTAGTAAATAAAATATAGTGCTAAGATATTTGATAAAATATAATTATAATAAATTTATTTACGAAGAAATATTTTATTAAATAATTAAAACAATACTCGTAAAGATTTTATTAATTAAATAAATCCGCGATCTTATTTTCGCAAGTACAATTCGGCATATGAACCGAATGACAAGCCATCAGCTGTTTCCTGACGTTTCGCGCACGCGGGTGTGGAACGATTAATATAACAATATTGTTGTGGTGTGTTCGAATGTGTCGATAAGAACTTTTAGCTGATTACCCCCTCCGACTTAAGAGGCTGAGCTAGCTTAAGTAATGGTTCTCAACCTGGTCTGAGGGCAGGGCCGGTTGAGGGTATGACGCCTCTGTGGTAATACCAGTACCGGGGTAACGTCACTTGCCATACATTTTGTACATACACATTGCCAAGTATTTTTAAATAAGTGGGTTAAAAACAGAACGGCTTTTTTCCTTTTTGATAATTTTATTATTTTTAATTTAAACAATCGTAAAACTAGCTTAGTACACTCTATTAATATCATCGTAATCAATAACCTGGGTCGATCTATTCCTGGAAAAAGACCTCCCCTAGCGCTACCTACATTCACCGAACATTCTCTACTCCATTAATGCAATAATAAGTTATAATCAAGATACCAAAAACCCTCAAACAAAATTGTATAAATATCTTTATACGTAAATCTAAATTTGTAAATAATGGAAAGAAGCCCGCTTGCTTATAACATAGCACGTTATGTCATAATACTAGTCTCAAATTTTATTTTAACTACCCAATACCAAATCTTCCACCACTCTTTCACACTTCCATACATTTTGATAATTAGTTGCAGATTATTAATTGGGTTGTAGCATTTTTTACATGTAAGATGGTCAGTTAAGTTTAGGACAAACGCTTAATTTTTTCAGTAATAATGAAAAACAAATAAAATGGTGAAGAACAATAATCATTACAATATTTAGTGACTAATAATATATCAGGAATGCTAATTAAAATATTGCCACATACAAGTCTAACGCTTCAGTATTGCAATAAGTTGCAGTAAGAACATAATAAAAATCTAATAATGTTCCAGAACTAGTAAGTATTAAAGATTATTACGATATTTATGATGAAAATCAATTTGCAATATTTTTTAAAACACATCGTAGTTTATGCTTTTTGAGATTAGTAATTTGAGAGAATTTTGTAGAGCACACATCGCACTGGTGTGGTTTTTCACCAGTATGTGTCATTATATGACCTTTAAGATGAGAGATTCGAGAGAATTTTTTAAGGCACACATCGCATTGATATGGTTTTTCACCAGTATGAGTCATTATATGATCATTAAGATGAGAAGATCGAGAGAATTGTTTAGAACATACATGACATTGATGTGGTTTTTCACCACTATGTGTCATTTTATGTACTTTGAAATCTCTAATTGAGACAAAATTTTTGAAACAAACATCGCATTGATGTGGTTTTTTACTAGTATGAGTCATTATGTGACCTTTAAGACGATCAATTCGAGAGAATTGTTTAGAACATACATGACATTGATGTGGTTTTTCACCAGAATGAGTCATTATATGACCTTTAAGATGAGAACTTCGAGAGAATTGTCTAGAACATACATGACATTGATGTGGTTTTTCACCACTATGTGTCATTTTATGTATTTTGAGATCTCTAATTGAGACATAATTTTTGAAACACACATCGCATTGATGTGGTTTTTTACCAGTATGAGTCATTATGTGACCTTTAAGACGATCAATTCGAGAGAATTGCTTAGAACATACATGACATTGATGTGGTTTTTCACCAGTGTGTGTCATTTTATGTATTTTGAGATCACTATTTGAGACACATTTTATAAAACACAAATCGCATTGATATGGTTTTTCACCAGTATGTGTCATTTTATGTATTTTTAGTTCATTATTTGCGATGAACTTTTTAAAACACACATCGCATTGATGTGGTTTATTACCAGTATGGGTAAATTTATGATTTTTAAGGTGAGCAATTTGAGAGAATTTTTTAAAACATACATCACATTGATGTGGTTTTTCACCAGTATGTGTCATTTTATGTTTTTTGAGATCACCAATTTGCAGAAAATTCTTTAAACATACATCGCATTGATGTGGTTTTTCATCAGTGTGCATAATTTTATGTCTTTTCAGTGTACTATTTGCGTTGAACTTTTTAAAACACACATCGCATTGATATGGTTTTTCACTGGTGTGTGTCATTTTATGTTTTTTAAGGTTACCAATTTGCAGAAAAAATTTAAAACACACATCACACTGATGTGATTTTTTACCAATATGTGTTTTATATAACTTAGGATTATGAGACGTGCATGAAATGTTGTGACTATTTAGATGATTTACAGATTCATACACTCCATCGCAATTATTGCAAATAAAGTTACGTGGAAAATATATAAGTCTTCTCAACACAATTCGAACCTCCTTTGGCAAGTATAATTTAGAAACTTCCTGTTTTACGTTTAGTTCATCTGTAGTTATCTCTGAATATTGTATCATATTTTCCATTGTATTGGTTGAATCTGTTATGTGGTTATTGGTCAGGTTATTGTCAAGCGCATCTTTTCTATCTACGTCCAATGGATTATATGTGAAACATTGCTGGGAAGAAATCTACAAAAAGAATAGGGTTGTATATTTTAATTCAACAGTATTACAAGCAAATAAAAATAATTTTTGTTTTAACAGTTGTAAATGCTAGGGGCCGCATGCAGAATCTAAGAAATCGTTCCTAAGAATAAGTCGCCGAAAAGGATGACTTAACTATAGACAATCCTGAGTATAGAGTTAAGGAATCCTTAACCATAGACTACTTTTGTTATGAACACGCCCCCTTCCGTATTACGCATGAGTGCAGGACCGTAACAAAAATATCGATATTTTGAAGTATCAATACTTTATGAAAGATACATCGATATTTTGCTATTGATAATTTCTTTCGATAACGATGGATATATAATAAAATTATAAATAATCCTTCGCAAACAACCATAATTTAACAACGATTGTTACAAACATGTCCCCCCCAAGGTGGGGGGCTAACAGGGCTCTAGCCTGGGGGTCAATCAGATAAGTGAAATAAACACACATCACAAATTTGCTCTAATACTAAAAAAGTCGCCTGCGCACTATTTATTTCAACGATTTTAACAATAGTAGTACGATTCATTTTTTTATTATCGTATGTCGCGATACTTGACAACTCCGCAATTCAAATAGATATAAATTCTAATGGTTTTAAGTTTTGTACTATTCCATTTGAATCGTTTTTTGCGACATGGGTATCTCCTTTCGGCATCTTCGGGCACTGTGCACACTCACCAATAGTTAATACAATTGACACACCGACTTGGGTCGTATAAAAATGACCCATTCACTGCGTCCAACGCAACTGGTGCGTTGCCCATCAGATGGACATTAGATATAATTAGCATGTTATTTAAATGTGATAATTAAATATTAATGAAATGGTCCTCAGTGAATGGGGACTGCGGACCTTTTAATATAGACATATATTAAAAAATACACAAAATGACAAAAAAAATACAGTGAATATCCTTCATTTTACCTCGAACACCGTTTGAATGCTGTATTTCGATAACGTTGCTCGACACATTTTAAAAAATAGTGACATAAGTTGCAAAAATCTTCATATTACCTAAATACACAAATGTTAGTAGTTTTTTTTAAAGACAACGGTTAACATTTGCTATAAAATAATATATTTTACATCTACCTACCTATTTATTTTTTATACCTATAGGATTGTTTTCAATATTTTGACTAAAACACAATAGTGACTTGTAACGTTTTCAAAATACAGCATTCATTTTGAAAACGCTAATATTGAGCGTCACATTGCTTTAAATCCTAAGTAAACTTAAAAATCCTGGCCTGGGGAGTGGGGGCCCGGTTCAGGTTGTGTGGGCCATCCTTTCCTTAAAGGACGATACTTTCTTTCGATACGATACCCATTCCATGTATCGACACTTTTTCAATGGATAGACAGGCCTATTCTTTTTTTTTCTCCCCCTCTCAACTTATGTTCGCCGGATACCGCGCAAGAAACAAGAGTTACCATGTTAATAAAATATCTTGCTGTGCCTGTAGAATCACGTATAATGACTTACAACGGAAACATAAGAGTATTATAATTAAATATTAATATGTATTAATAGTTATTGCATATATAAAGTGCAGTCGTCATATTTTTGTCATCGTTTAACAATTATAAAATAATAATTACCTATAGGAAAGAGAATTTTTCAACATGGTATTATTTTCAATAGAAAAAACGACCGAAGCTTTAAGACGAGGTGAACCATAGACAACATGATCTTAGCTAAGGACGATGTTTGTGCATAGTGTTTTGTCCTGAGGAAATCTGCGTTAAGACAAATGTTTCTGTATCAGACTCTAAGTGTTTTTTTTTTTGCTAAGATAGTCTAATGGTCTAAAACTGTCGAAAATAGTCTATAACTGTCAAATCGTTGTGTGATGGGTGACACCCGTTGACTTCATGACATTACTGATTGGTTAAGTCTAGCAAAAAAACACGAATAGAGTCACGTTGACAAATTAACTAAATCTACCTATAAAATAATATGTTGTCGATTCGCGCAACCTATAATTGCATTTTCTCGCAAAATTGCGTTTAGTGATTTAGCTCATTGTAGCTTAACAGCTTTGTTAGTATGGAAATATGCCGCACATGGATTGAGATCGATCCATAAATGTCCCTTGATTGCATTACCGGACAATATTTCTTCAAAATGAGGCTGAAGATTGCGTTGTGGAACATTGATTAATAATATTTTTGAGAATATAATGAAAATCATCCGGACGAAATGTGCCATACCACGACAGCACTCATCGGTATCAAATTTTGGGGATAAGTTAGTTCCATAGATGGACCTGTCAATTGATCTCTAAAGTCAGGCGATATTTTCTGTGGAGGTTTGCGAATTCACTGGCTGATGCTGATAGTTAAGCAAATTGGCGCATTGAAAGCCAACATTATTCGTGTTATACAACTGGCATTGCACGAAAAACTTGGACTAAATTGGGCGACCAGGATTTGCTTCGTTGCAGTGGCAATATTTCATAAACCATTAAAAATATAAATGCCATGCACGTCTGTCTTTTAAATTAAAAAAACTATCAAAATTTATCTTGTGTTATTTTTTACAGTTAAAAGTTCTATCGGGCTTAAAACACATTTATAATAATTGGAACGTACCTGTTCTAATGGATTCGAGCAGTCACGTTGAGTATTACCATTATCGATTGGGCGGATTGCATTGACAACAAATTCTTTTTTGATGACCACTCCTACATTTTCTGACTTTATATTTATCAGAACGTTTTCGCGATTCTGAAAACAACATTATTAATATTATGCAACAGTATCACAGTTCAGCCAAAGTAGGCCGCCTACAAGTCTATCTTCTGCTATCAGTGACCGCTAATGTATAACTGTATTTGGCATGCGAATATAATATACTCACCGAGCGATATTTCAAACAATTAAAATATTGTTTTGATTATTTTTTTACAATATTCGCACCAGGGAACTGGCTTAACCTACCTGGTATGGTATGACAGGCTACAGATAGATGTTTAATATGGAAAATTATGGGATAAACTAAGAAATGTGTTATTTTTCAATAGTTACGTCTGTATGTTAATAATATGCATTGTCTGTTACGCAACTATAACGTGCATCCAATATTGCAGGACGTCAGAACGCTTTGTAAATCTTGGGTTTTACGGCCTGCCCGCCATAAAATAACCTGCTTTAGAATATTTGTCCACAGCGATGGCTTTGACATAACTATTTACCTGTTTTTTATTCATACATTCGTGTCTCCGGCTGAAAGCGCCTATTCATGTAGCGTCTCTAGGCAATGGTGTCGTGTGTGAAACGGCTCTAAGTTTAAAACATAATATATATTGCAAATTCCAACCTTCGATATAAGGCTGCACCATGGTAAGAAAAATAACACATTATACAATAATTGAACCAACCTCACGTATTGGGATGACATCTGAATATGAACAACCCGGTTGAGGATCGTCACCATCACAATATAATGGGTCAATTATATTTTCGATAATCTCGCGCTTGATGACGGTTGGTTGATCATTTGTCTTAGAGTTTATATCAGACAGGTCCGCTTCAAGGGACTGAAAGAGGCATTATTACACATTGTATACACAGTAAAACCAGTTTCAGCTAACGTAACTTCATTAAGTGTTCAATAGTTATAATCACAATGAATTGGTAAGTAGGTACATAATAAATGTATTTCGGTTATAGTGCCGCAGATGACCGCATGACCATTTATTATTTTGCTTGGAAACAGTTTATCCCACGTAGACAATAACGTTAAATACCCTTTTCTGTCGGCGGAGATGCTTCCAGATCGAATAATTTTTGTAATTTTTTAGAGTTTGATATTTCCATACATTTCGATGCAGCATTATCACACACTCAGGAGCGGGTTAGGTTAGTGACACGAACAAAAACGCCGACCTTCAGTTAGTGTTTATGGCAGAGTATGGTTTAACGACATAACTATAAAAATCTAGCCTAATAGTCAATTCTACTTCTCAATAGCCGTGCGACAACCTCACGACAAAGTACAAACAGGATATATAAGTCCCATGGTTCTAAACTATGGAAGGAGCAGGGGTGAAATGGTCGAAAAAGACCATGAACAGGTAACCAGTAGAGTAATCGTTTAGTAGTAGAAAGTAAAATGTATGTTGTTAACCTTTTCTTTTGTAAATGTAATAAAAATTTTACGTAAAAGTTTCGCTTCAGAAAATCGAGACTGATCGAGTGTAAATGTAACACTGTGATCACAGGCCTCGAAATGTCACGTCGTGAATTTCGACGTAATCTCCATTAAACTTAGAAAATAAGTTATGGGAGAGATGGTTTACGTAAAATTTGACAAGTACATGCTTGAATAATTTTTATATAAGTAATAGAAATGTATGGAAATTGAAAAAGAAAATTTAACATTTATAAATTTATGTACTGTGTAATTATGAGTAAAGAATTTTAACACTAATTTTATTGAAACAAGATAGAAGCAAACTATCGTTATAAAAATGTTACAAGCGCGTACCTATGTTTATAGACGCGTAATTATTAATTATAGACTTTAGTCATACTATAACTCGCTAACTATAATAAATATTATAAAAGTAACTATTAGAAAAACTTGAGATTATGGTATAGGTGGGTTTCTACCCATAAACAATAATAAATTTTAATCGCATCCTAGGTAAATAAAAGAATCAAATATCGCAACTAAAAACACAAATTAACGCGCGACCTTGAACTTTTAGGAAATTCTATTTCGGTCGAATGCGCCGCCCAGCTGATTCACGTCGCGAGACAAAAATAGATTAAAGATTGCATTTAAATTACTATGAAAAAGCTACTGAGAAAGATTAAATAAATTGGTAATTACTCATAATTAACATCTTGTTAAAATCGAACATTTATATACTTACGTGTAAGTGTTAAGTATGAAATTATAGTATTTTTTCGTAATAATATTTGCCCGAAAGGTAATTATCGAATAAAGAAGTCTCAGAGGGACCAAACAGTTTTATTAAAACTTAGTAAAATTCTATTGGCCTAAAATGGCCGAGAGTGGTGGAAAGGACCAGGACGTGGGTGTAACCCTTTCGTTCTGACGTTTTAAATTTAAAGACTGCCATCCCCTTATCTAGTACACGAATACCTATTCCGATACCTCGTTGGAAAGCTAAAAACTTTCCCCTTCGTTTGAACACGAAAAATTATATAAAATCAACTGTTTTGGTTACGTCATCGTAACTGCGCATTTAAGAAACATGTTCTAGAAGGTGTTAAAAACACCCCTATTGAAACCTAATTTTGCAAAAATAAAGTAGAGTAAATTCAACCCGACTAAAGTGGAAGTTATTTCTATTAGAAAGTTGTCAGGAACGGGAGATATACGTAAATTTATCTCATGAGAGAAAGGGATAGATCTTCCATCCTTTACGGACTGTTTCCTATTAAACCTCTATCCTGAGGGTATAAAAGGTGACACTTTTTTCCGTATATTCGTTAGTTTTCTACACTATTCACCAGCGATCTTCAGCAGAGCAGCAGTCCTCTCTGCAAGTTTGCGAGACATGGTTCTCAGTAGCATTCGCGATATATACGTAAAGTAAGTCCCCTTCGGCGGGCGAAACGTAACGCGAATACCACGTATCTGTCGGTAGTGACGTGTGTCGCGGAGTAATTTTCTTTTTCATTACGCATCGTACGAGGTGACGTAATCGGAATAAATTACGCGATCGAATTTGTTTGATAAAAACAAATTAATAAATTCAGTTTGTAATAATAAGTTTTAGAAATTATTTCGGGATTATAAAATAAATTTTTGAAACTTTATTAAGTAAACAATAATTATAAAATCAAATTTTAGTAAATAAATTTGTCAATATAAATAAACAGCTGTGAACAAGTTTGTAAACATAAATAAACCTTTTGTAAACAAGTTTGTAAACACAAATAAATATTTGTAAACATGCTGTAAATATAAATAAAATTTGTAAACAACAATAAAATAAATTCTATTCTTTTTATAAATCCAATACTATGTGTCTAAAGAATAAATTATAATTTTTCTTACGAGAAAATATTTCGTGAAATAAAAATATTCAAAGAATATCTGCGTATACATTCCCTGAGTTAGGTGTGACTTTTTGGAAACTTGTGAAAGATTTCACAGAGATCCTATAGCGAACAAATAAATAGTTTACTGACACTTTAATGGGATTTAATTGCGAGAACAATGACAGATAACTTTATTGTGAAGCCGTGAACTAGAACCTGAATAAATTCGGTACCACACCAACTGAGAGTTTTATTTGGGGAATCAAAAGTTGTATTATTACAAGGGAGAACCACACTTCCCCAGTTCATCCTCTGCATCCTTAGTGACAGCCCGGCCACATTTAAGAGCTAGCCGCGAGCCGGGTCATGTCACGATCCTAATAGGATCATTGGGGCCTCCACAGACCAGAGGTTGTATTAACAGGTTTTGTTTTTTACGAGAAATGGATGTCAGCCACTTTCTCAACCTATTAGGTCCATACCCTGACTCACACACAAATTGAAAAACAATATTTGTACTTGCCAGACCCAGGATTCGAACCTGGGACCCACGGCGTGATATTCCAACGTTTAAGCCACCGTTTAAGTTAATAAATTCATTTGTAATGGCTACATATATTAGAAGAATTAGAGGAAGAAATTCTACGACAACTAATGAACCTAGCTAAAGATAACGTGTTCAGACTTGTCTCGAGGCTTGTTTGGTATTTAGTGAGAGGTGGTGGGGGTCGCTACTTGACCGAAAAATTAGAACAAAATTGCTTGACTCGACTAAATGATTTTACTAAATAATTACTCGACTAAATTTCTGTTCATACATGTTTAATTGCTAAATTACTTGCCACCCGACTAAATTGCTCGACTAATACGAACCGGCCTTTAGTTTGAGCGATAAAATTATTAGTCATTGTCGTGTTACTATACTTGCAGATTCAATTACAATATAATAAGAATGTTTCGTTCCATTGACACTGAATCAAACAAATCAAACCGGACAGTTGGATTTAGGACCATTTGGCAGAATTACCACGGGAACGCGATTTCTGACTACCTACTAATTAGTGTTGCCGATACTCAAAAATAATTCAATAACTTGTTTGTCTCTAAAACAGCAACACATTTATTAAAATGTCAACTTGTTATGAAATTTGAACCTATAGCTCGGCGTCTACAATAACACAAAGTTAACTGTCGTATTCATTAATTTTAAATGTACAAAATATAAATAATGCTTCATGAATATTGTGACTCTGACAACAATCGAACACAAATTGATAAACTTCGTTAGGTAATATAAAACCTGATCATTCCGGGTTGATTTAACACAGTTTGTAGTTTAGAATCTCCGTTACAAAATATAAATAAAATGAAGATAAATTCTGACATGATAACATGGGTGGTTACCTAATGATATTAAATCGAACTCTTTGCATAGAAAATATGGCTGGAATTTTGGGATAATAAGATCAAATGCGATCTCTTGTTCGCGTACCTATGGTAACTTATGAATAATAGGTAGGTATTGATTATTAAGATATACCTAATATAAATACCTATTTCAAGTGAACTATGGTGTAAATGTCTAAAATATTAATATGAGCAGCTCACGATATAAAAATGCCGAATAAGGCTTTTCATCACTTTAATTTTAACAGATCGTCATTAGTCTATGGATCGTCATAATTGGTTTGACGTTTCATTCCAAACCATTTTTGACAGTTTGGAATGGTATGATTTTCATTGGAACACTAAGGCAAACGTCAAATCTCAAACCGTATCCGGTTTACTTTTTACACACATAAAACAAGTTAATGCGCTCACACAAACGAAATAAGCATAGGTATTTAACAAAAAAAAATAACATACAAACTATGGTGTTTGAAGGGTTTGGAGTTTTAGGTTTCAAATGTGATAATGAAAAAATCTTAATACTATAGTCGTCTGCTTCTTTAGCACACACAGGTACAACGTTCAAATACTAAACTAATTCAAGTACTTATATGAAGGTAAGTACCTAACTAGAGTACCTACCTACACCAGCGCTTGAAATGGAAAAGTTTACGAACCGGAGCGCTTGACAATTTTCTGAAAATTAATGTGTTAATTTTTTTGTTATATGGCCTATCTAGGTCAGACGGTCAAATTGTTTTTTCCACGAGACGAAACGATAACTTTACCGATTGCACGAACCGCAACGGTGCTCCGGTGCGTTCCGGTCCATTTCGAGCACTGACCTGACTTCAATGTAGAAGTGACACAGAGTTATAGTTGTAGCTGATCCAGAATTGAGATAGAATGCAATTCGGTTGCCGACCTTCGACAGAAGACGTCACCGAGGAGATGAAATCTTTACATCTAAAATCGGACATACCTGTTGTACTGGTCTGCAATCTGAATACGAGCATCCTGGTTGAGGATCTTCATCATAAAATGGGTTTACTGTATCTTCGATAAGCTCGCGCTTGACGTCAACAAACCCACAGTATTTCTCAGATTTTGCGGGGTACTGAAAGGAACATAATACTATAAGATCACAATATAATAAAAATAGTATAGAATAGCCCATGTATCGTTATATATATATATATGTTATTTGTAGGAGAATTGGAGTACCTATATTATGTTATTACTTATTAAAGAGAAGTTAGCGTACGTTTCGTTAACAGAGTTAAAAAATAATCACCTACCCATGCAATGCTTATTATTTTATTACAACAATTTGAGTAGGTATATATGCTATGATATTATGAAGTAAGTTAAATACAATCACTAAATGTTTTTGACAGTTAGCTATATTCGTTTAAAAACGGAGTATCTTTTAGTAAGACACACATATCTAGCAGCATAGGTAGATTAATAGTGCCCGTGCACGTGTATGGATTTATTTACAGCAATCGTGATCATTTTAAACTATCGTGACAATAGTTGTTTAAACGTTAAAGTGCTGTCTCTCTCCAATCTCATTCTTCAAGAGTACGCGAGACGCGATGTTATCATTTCACGGTAGAGAAATCGGTTCACCTCAAAATGAGCGGTGAAGTTTGTTTTTTTGTCGCCAAGTTCGCGACTATCGTTCTACTGCGCTGGCGCAGATTTGTCGCATAAGCTTACGAACTTTTTTGATTCATACATGCAATATTGCAACTTGCATGACAATACGTAAAATTTCTTGTTATGGCCGCTATAATACGTATTGTCAGCAGTAAATCAATGCACGTGTAAACGAGTTATACGCCTAGCATGTACCTACTTACATAATGGTGAACAATTATTACTAAAATAAAATAATAAAACTGTCGAAAAGTATGTTAGAGGGTAAATTGGTTAAACAAAATTTGAAAACATTTTTAAATAGTTTGTAAAATATAAAAACATACCTAATAATATACTCCATACTGGTGTTTTGCACTAGTATTTGACAGATTGATAAAAAAACTAACCTCAAACTTGTAACCTGAATTATCAGCATTCTCTTGCTTTATGGTGGAGGCGTCCGGGGCGTTTGGATTCGTAATTATTGGTACTTCAAACCAGGGCTGCACTTCTTCCTCATCAGGATCGCGCTTGATAATAGTATCCATGCTTCAATATTTTGGCTTTGGTCTGCGTATATAAATCTACGACCCTGCTCAGTGCCAGAAAGGAAAATGAAGCGTCCGCGTTCGTGTTGCCATAATTAAGAAAATAATATTTTGTGAAACGAAGTATACCTACATGAGATACCTACATAAAATCAGATAATATTATTTTAATAGAGTTATTTATTTTTTTATTCATTTATTTATCATTTATTCATATTGTTTAATAATTGTTGGATTCCTAAGGTTAATGATTATATCCTATATGTATACTGTAATAATTTTGCCGCCACCAGTGACGTCCCTGGACAAAATGCCGCACCGGGGCAATAATATAATTATTATAGTATACATATAGGATAATATAATAATTGTGTCGCTGAATTTCAAAACCCGCTATAACACCTTTTTGAAATAATTGAGATATATCAATGGATTCGTAATTAAAATCTCTACATGAAAACTGTATTGTCTCTTTCAAAGTCCGCTACGATTGACTGTAATTTATGAAAGAAAATCAATGTCTCAATAAATTCACGCTATAACACTATGTGTTACATTGAAAATCCCCTATATCTGTGTGACGAACTAATAAATATGGTTAAGTCTCCAGTTAATAAAGCTAGGAAGAGGTTGAGCCAACCAAAATCTTGGAAAGTCAACGAAATACGCCGTAAACGGTAAGTTAAATTAGACATAAATGTGTTAAAAATGCGCGGGTCATCATCTGAATTTCCAGTGGCGTGTAATTCAATTATGAACTGGTTAAAACTGTTCTCTCCTCTAATATATTTTTATAATTTATAATAATAAGTTTATTTTTCTGTATAAAACTCTATAAAAACCTTTTGATGGGTAAACGTTATCACCTTTTAACTTATCGCATATTCAGCAGTGGCAGTGTTATGTTATTTAGAATATTTTCAGTATGATTTTGTGAAGAAAACAGTTTGTCAAGCACGCCACTGTTTTAAAGAAAATATTTAGCTCTACAGTATTATTCAAATGGTTGCTCTGATGTGAAAATGTTATAAAAAATAAAGAAGGCAAACAATTAATTTACTCAAGTAAAATATAAAATAAATGAATGAAACATGTTTGCAGTCAATTTATGAGAGTACCGCGTCACTCTTATTTTTTAAAACCAATAAATATATTTTATTTTATATTATTTTTGTAAGAATGAAAAAATATGCTATACATACAGTGTTTTTATGTAAATTGCATTGTATTTTTAATTGAATTATTTTTACTGAACAATGAAAAATTGTAACATTTTTAATAATTTTTAATGTTTCCTAATTTTTAATTATGTCATTGTATTAAAGTTTTTATGTAATATAGGAACAAGATGATAATGTTTTTTTTCATTTCAAACTGCTATTTTAGAATATCTACCTACTTATAATACTAATTTAAAATGAGAAAAAGTTTATTAACACGCTCGGTACCGCAAACGAGAATCCTCGTTATATCAATAATTACGCTGAGTACCGCGCGTGAGGATCCTCGTTTTGTTGCGCGTTTTTAAATAAATATGTTTACTGTGACATCTATGTATTTCCAACGAAAACATTTGACATATCCTGTTAGATTATAAAATTCAGTACCGACTGGTATAGATAAAATATCGATATCTGTTTTACCTTCTGTGATATTATTAAATAAAAATTACAATTATTCGCTATTGACTCTGAAGTCCCTTGAGATGTTGATCGTATTTTTGCCTTGTGTTCTTGTGCGCTGGCCCCTTTTTACCCCCCTTTCTTCTCGATTATTTACCTCTCTGGTTGTTCATCTTGTTTTTTACCGGCTGGCAGGACTGACGCTTGTATTGTGGCGTGCTTTGTCTTTGGTATTCAATTGTGTGATTGTATTGCTTTTGTTTGAAGCGAGAAAATTTTGTCAAACGTTAAACTGTGAAATTTGTGCAATAATGGAGCGTAATGAAGCCAACAACATCGCGGAGGGACTAGCGATGGAGACCGACTCGAATGAATCGGAATTGCTGTTGGACGATCCAGTGGGTGAATTGAGGGCAACAGTAATGTCTCTTGACAATAAGGTATCACAGATTTTTTCAATCTTGACCCAACAGGGCCTGCCTGCAGCGGTGCCTACTCCGCAGAGGCCGACGGTAAATATCGACTCTCCGGTAAGTTTTTTACGGCTGCCCGCAAGGCCTGAGACAGCGGAAAAACCCAACAGGATTCCGTTGCCTGTATTTAGCGTCATAGTTCAGGAGCCTGCTTTTCCAACGCCAGACAAAGCTCGGGTAGCGGAACTTACCAGGCTCCAACTGTTCGACACAGATAATTGGGCGGGGGTTCGCTACGCTGAAACCCAAAAACAATATTTGGCGGCCCCATCTTTCGTTGAGTTGGGACTCAACGATGAGTTACGCCCCTACGACCATTCATCGCAAACAATACATTTAATGGAGCGTACGATTGCCGGCCTCCAAAATGCGATGCTCGCTCAAAAAGAGTGTATTCGGGACGCGTTGCAGCGAGTGGTCGACTCTGTCAGCGACCACACCATCGGTACGGCTCTTTTTGAGACGGTCGTAAAGGAGTTCGGGCCCTCTTCAGCACTCAACAAAGTGTCTGAGGACGTCACCCGAATCCTTTGTTTAAAGCGGGCAGAGTTAGTTCAGACGAGGCGGAAGAAAATCCTCTCCGGTATAAGAGACACCTTCACCCGAGAGGCTCTTAACAAGATCCCACCTAGCGCCGAACATATCTTCAATAAAGATAAACTGGCGGTATTCCTAGAGAGAGGTGGGGGTCGTGAGAAGGTCTTCGATCAGACCACCAAAGTGGTTGACCAGGTCAGGGAGAGTCAACCTAGCACTTCGTCAGGTGGACGCAAGGACACCTTTCGGAGGCAGGGATATACGAGAAGGATACCAGACCAGGTTAGGGGTGGCCTGCCGAGAGGCCCACGCCCATCCAAGCGAGGTTTTCCCAGAGATAACCGAGGTGGTGCAAGGGGCACTTACCCAAGACGCAGGTGACCGGGTCTCCCTCACCACGTTCAAGGGGGTACGCCTCCAGCATTTCCAGGAAATCTGGCAGGCCAAGGGTGCACCACCACCATTATTAAAAATAATAACGGGAACCCGTATTCCGTTTATAAAGAAACCCCCTCTAATAATGCCTTCCGTGCAATTCCAGAAGGATTTCCAAACGCGACAATCGCCGGAGATCACTTCAAAAATCGCGGAACTGAAGGAATCAGGAGTATTGGAATTGGCAGAACCATCTCCGAGCTTCCTCTCAACCCTGTTCCTAGTAAGGAAGCAAGACGGCAGACAACGACCCGTCTTCAACCTAAAACGCTTAAACGGTTTCCTACAACCAAGGCCGTTCAAACTGTTCCACCACTTCAAGGTCCCAACATTCCTGCAAAGGGAAGACTGGTTAGTAAAAATAGACCTAAGCCAAGCGTACTTACATGTACCTATAGCTATACAACATCGCCGATTTCTTCGGCTAGTTTACCAAGGAGAACTCCTTCAATTCACGTGCCTTCCATTCGGACTGTCGGCAAAACCAAGACTGTTTGCCTCGTTAACAAACTGGGTGGCCGAACACCTCCGGGGAAAGGGTATGAGAATCGTCACTTACTTAGACGACTTTCTGATGGCAAATCAGTCCAGAGAGATTCTCCTGTCGCAACTGACTTATATGATAGATTTCATGCAAGCTCTAGGCTGGATAATCAACAAAAAAAATCTTGTCTGATTCCAAGCCGACAGCGGGAGTTCTTGGGTATCACGTGGGATACTCACAACAATCGGAAATATCTATCAACAGAGAAGTGCACATCACTTCGTCACCACCTGCAATTGCAGATCCAAAAAGGAAGTTGGTCGCTCAGGCAGGCCCAACGCCTCCTCGGGCGACTCAACTTTGCAACCTTCGTCACTCCACAGGGGAGGTTGCATTGCCGACGTCTACAACGTACGAGCGCTCAATTATCGAGGAGCCACCCTCACAAATCAACATCGATTCCTCCACAAGCTCGAGAGGACATCATGCGAGCGGTGGGCTCCTCAGGAAAGATTCACAGGGCAACCTACAATCACTTCCTCACCACAGACGCAGCCGATTCAGGCTGGGGAGCGCAGTTAGACGAGTACCACCTATCAGGTACATGGACAAAACGCCAATCCACGTGGCACTCCAACCGAAAAGAGCTGTTTGCGGTACTTTCAGCCATACAACTCCGAGAGCAAACGCTCAGGGGATCAGAATTACTCCTACAAACCGACAACAAAACAGTGGTGGCCTACATCAACAACGAAGGGGGCACAAAGTCCGCAAGCCTACTAAGTCTTTGCCGACAGATCCTGGAAATCGCCAACCAGGCCAGTATATCATTGACTGCACAATACCTTCCAGGAAAATACAACTGCGTGGCAGACCATCTCTCACGCAGCAAAATTATCCCAGAATGGCACCTAGTTATGGCGGCTACAGCTCCCCTATTTCAAAGATGGGGACTCCCAGACGTAGACCTGTTCGCGTCCAACACAGCCCATGTTGTCGCAACGTATGTCTCACGAAATCCGAACGATGCTCTTGCACTGTTCCACGATGCCGACAGTGGGACTTCAAACTAGCCTGGATATTCCCGCCACCGAATCTAATTCCACAAGTATTGGCACACCTGAACATGGCAAGGGGAAAATATTTACTAGTGGCCCCATGGTGGAAGAAGTGTTTTTGGAGCGCAGACCTACAGCAGAGATCACTGGAACCCCCATACCCGATCCCGCACTTGGAGTCATTTCTAGTGGATACAGTGACAAACCATCCACCTCCACAAGTCCGGGACCTATCACTCCAGTTATGGATAATTTTGGGTGGGCAGAGTTAGTTTCTAGCTGGTCGGTAGAGGACAGATCACTTCTCACTTCTGGCTGGCGACCATCCACTTTGAAGACTTATAGACCGGCATGGGACAAATGGAAGACATGGTGCATGGCCAACACGATAAGCTATAATACCCCCGAGCCGATTGAAGTGGCTAGATACCTGGGTCACTTATACAACAAGGAAGGTCTTTCATATAACACTATTCTTGTACATAAGTCAGCCATAGCTACCTTTTGCAAACCTATGATCAGTAAAGACATCAGCAGTAACATAGTAGTGCGTCATATGTTAAAAGCCATATCCACCCGCAAGACTAGACCTACAAAACCACCGATTTGGGATCCTAGAATAATCGTGGACTACCTCAAGAAAACAACACCACTAGTATACAACCTATATGAGGTTTCACGCAGAACAGCTATACTATTATTACTCGCATCGGGACGACGGGTTCATGACCTTACCCTACTCAGTATAGCGGATAATGGCCTAGTCGATAATGGCGACCATATAATTCTATGGCCAGTGTTTGGTTCCAAGACGGACACATCAAGGCACCGCCAATCTGGATGGAAATTAAGCGGTTCCAGTTGCCAAAACATCGATCCAGTTTTTTGGCTACGAAAACTTATCTGCGTTTCCAATGAGAGAAGAGAAGAGGGTGGTAATATTCCGGCATTATTTATCTCGTCAAGAGGCCCCCCAAACCCTGCGACTCGAGCAGTCATTGGAAATTGGGTGAAGTCAGTACTCGCTGATGCAGGGGTACAGGAATCACCAGGCAGTACTCGATCAGCAGTCGCCTCTCTAAATTGGTTAGAAAACTACCCCATAGATGACATCCTGCAGAGAGGTAATTGGCGCCAAAAGCTACTTTTAAGACATTTTACCAGAGACCGATAGACACACAGACTTCTACAGCGGGGGAACAAAATATATTGACCTCTCTATTCAGCCCGGTACACTGAGCCTAAAAGCAAGGAGATGTTATACCTAATTCTCATGTTAGGTTCATCCACCTTATCTTGCAGGATCTATCTTGCTTTACCAGGTGATAACAAACAGATATCTCAAGGGACTTCAGAGTCAATAGCGAATAATGAAAGGAGTTTTACCTACCATTAAAACTCTTATTATTCTTGTTGACTCTGAAGTCCAGAGAACACCTACCTGGTTTCCTTGAGACATATCAAATTGAATACCAAAGACAAAGCACGCCACGATACAAGCGTCAGTCCTGCCAGCCGGTAAAAAACAAGATGAACAACCAGAGAGGTAAATAATCGAGAAGAAAAGGGGGTAAAAAGGGGCCAGCGCAGAAGAACACAAGGCAAAAATACGATCAACATCTCAAGGGACTTCAGAGTCAACAAGAATAATAAGAGTTTTAATGGTAGGTAAAACACCTTTCATTTTATTATTGTGAGATGCCATTTTTGATCATTCTCCCGTGTGACTTTACCGAATTACGTACTGATTTTTAAGACGAAAATTACAGTAATAAGCAATAAATGGATTCAATAAGGTAAGAGAAATAATTTATCTATGATATTTTATATAATTATTTATGGTTTCTGGCAATATAAATTAATTTTACGTGTTTCTTCATGCACGTAACTTTACTGTCAAAATTTCCGAATGCAAAGTTTGAATGTTCTCATTATTTACCAATCCCTTTGATAATGTGCCGATATATTACTTTATAAGCTTAGAATATTGAATTATTATGAATATTCGATATATTTATATGTGTTTGAACTAGTATTTAGTTAATTCTACGTGTTTTTCCAACATTCAAAATTTCTTGACTAATGGCGATTTTTGTTGTTGTTCACAGCTGTTCCAAACCAACCGATTTGCCTCCAGAGGACAAAAATTACATAAATAAGCAAAAAAAGGATTCAATAAGGTAAGATAAATAAGTTATCTATGATATTTTATATGTTTATTGATGGTTTCTGGCAATTTAAATTAATTTTACGTGTTTCTTCGTACACGAGACTGTACTGTCAAAATTTCCGAATGCAAAGTTTGAATGTTCGCATTATTTACCAAATACTTGATAATGTGCCGATATATCACTTTATAAGCCTAGAATATTGAATTATTATGAATATTCTATACAATTATATGTGTTTGAACGAGTATTTAGTTAATTCCACGTGTTTTCCCAACATTCAAAATTCATTTTTTTGTTGTTTACAACTAATCCAAACCGACCGATTTGCCTATGATATCCAGATAATTGACTGATCAGCCACGTCACAAGATAATAATTTATACGCAAAATATAATTTATATAAGACAATCGAATATTTTGATAAAGCCTCATGTTTCCCAAGAATTAAATTCTGTTTACTAATGTGGAATTTTGTTTTGATTCCAGCCTATTTTCACGCATTGAAATGGGAGGCCTTTGGAACAGGCGACTCTGAGCAGGATTATGCATTCGAGTTATTATATGACTCTGATTCAGATGTTCTACTGGATGCCACCACCGATGTCGCAGACATCACCGATTTCACCGCCGGCCACTAGAGCAACTTTGAGGACGACTTCAACGGTTTCATTAACCGCATTACAGAGGTGCTAGATGAAACCAGTATGGTGTCAGGAGTCGACACGTCCGAGGACCTACTCCCTGGCCCATCTCGGACAGAAACCAGAGGTCGAGCGGGTGGACGGCGTGGAAAAGGAAGTAGGGGCGGTCGTCCCAGAGGCAGCCGAGGAGGAAATGCGAGGTTTAGTGCCAGTGTTACTGAACCGTGGTCAACAGAAGACTACACTCCAGCACCTGGACCGTTTACTGCTGACCCAAGTGTAAAAGTGAATGTTGACGTTCAGTCTGTTCATTGATTTTTTTTAAATGTAACCCAAGTCGTAAGTTAGAATTTAAAGATTTTTTAGTAGAGTATTCAATTTCTTTAATGTCTTTTGGTACCGATGTCTCGTCTTCTCCAGCACTGAGGCATCATGTGGCGCTGGATTAGCCTGTAAGGTTATCTGAAGACATGTCCAGACATACCTTACAGGCGATTCTAACGACGTAGAAAAAGGCATATCCATCAAAGCTATGCAAGGTATATGCCAAAAATAAAAAAAGGAGCGAGACTCGGTACATGTGTAAAGAGTGTGATGTTCCTCTTCACAAAAGCATCTGCTGGCAGAAATATCACACTATTCGTCATTATTAAACTGTTTTTGATTGTTCCTGAAAGTTTTATTTAAATATTCCCACAAATAAGCCAATAAACCAAGATTATATCATTTACTAGAAAAAACCAATTTCACTCAAATTTGTCCGGGAATAGGGGTAAGATTAATAAAAACCTGCCGGGGCTGAAAGTCTTTTTCATCCTACCACGCGCCACCAATGGAAGATTCCGACTTAAAGTTGTCAAAAATTTCCGTAACAAAATACGCTATAACCTTCAATGCGTATTTCAAAAACCGCTATAACACTATGTAACTTACAAAAGCCGCTATAACCAAACATTAAGTCAACAACAAGTTAACAATATAAATAGATATGCAAAATATTTCCAAAAATACTCCATCATTGGGCAAAAAAGTAAAACATCGATAGTCCCTTTATCCATAAACTGAGAAGTTTTTATTGATTTTCTCAACAAAATGAAAAGGTGTTATAGGGGGTTTTGAAATACGCATTGAAGGTTATAGCGTATTTTGTTACGGAAATTTTTGACAACTTTAAGTCGGAATCTTCCATTGGTGGCGCGTGGTAGGATGAAAAAGACTTTCAGCCCCGGCAGGTTTTTATTTATATAGAAATAGGTATCTAACTTAGTAATTACGGAAATATTATCTCTCCATTAAAAAATACAGCTAACTGGTTGGAAACAAAATGTATTAATTGATATGGAATGTTTAACCGGAGTGTATTTTTTGTCGGGTCTGCGATGTCTAGTTTACTTCCGTTGTCTTTGGACGTCACAACCTTGATGACGAACAATGACACGTGCAGATTTGAGAATTATATTTAAATTATAGGTACTTATAATCGAACAACATCTTCTTGGCTACGTGTTCAAACTGCGAACTACAATCTCCTCTCATTTTTAACCGCAATTCCATTATAAACTAACAAGCTCCTCCCATTTAGTCGACAACAACGCCTTCCGGCTTTTGCCTAAATCTTCTTGTTGGAGAGTAGGTACCTAATTAATTTGTCCAAATATTTTTGCCAGTCACTCGAGAGTTTTGAAAGTTGTCAGGTGTAGGTATATTGAATTGTATCTGAAAACCGTGGGCTCGCAATATTGTCTTTTGAAGTAGAGATGGCATTTAAATTAGACATAATATACATTTAGTTAGTATTATATCCATACAACACATTTCTTAGATATTAGAGTCATGGAAGGATGATAAAAAATATGGTATAAAAAATGAGGTGGCATTTTAGCGCTGCCTAGGGGCGGCATTTTGTCTAGTGACGGCACTGAGTAAGCACCTACCTAAGTACTTACCTACTTATTACAATTTAATACTAGGTACAATAGGTAAAGTTAATAGAAGGGCAGCAATATTAAATTCCGTAGGTACTATATTTTTGATTCTTCTCCAAATATTAGGTCCATTTACCTGGATCACCCAATGTTAAAACTCCAAATTTTTTTGGGTGCGTTTATTTGTGCATCGTTAGTGCACGATTTTTTTTCGTTTGTGCACCTATAATAACCGAAAAATTCCAATTTCAAATTGGGTGTTCCAGCTAAACGTTGGGTCACCCAATGTTGAAATTTCAACTTTTTTTGTGTGCATTCGTTTGTGCATCGTTAGTGCACGTTTGTGCACGCGTTTCTTTCGTTTGTGCACGCACATTAAGGGGGTTATTCGGATTTCAATTTGGGTGACCCAGCTAAATGCTGGATACTTGTGTCACTAAACTTAGATTTTTTTCAAAAATTAAATTGTTAACACTAGTGCGTTGGTAGTGAACGTTAGTGCACGATTTTTTTTTGCCTTTTCATCTGTATTCAGCGCGCTATTTAATTTTTAAGTTTGTATGCAAAACCTGACTGCGTGGGTTTAAAAATATTTTTTTTAGTGAAATCTCTTGTCGCATAGGTAATGCGCAATTCTGCATACTTTTTTAATTTTTTTCTCATATAGTGCGTGAGATATTTGATATGAAATATTTGATGAACGTTAAGTCGAGGCACCCAACAAACTTTTTTAACTTTTTATTAGGTCATCAATTTGTCTATTATTGGCTTACGTTTGTGCACGTGCTTTTTTGGATTTCGAGATTATATCTTGAGAGATATTATTTTTTTTAATTTAGTGACTTGATACTTGAACCGTTAAATTTACCTTTAAATTGTTTTGTTAAGTGCATACGATTACATATATTTTTTTGAACTTTTGACATGATTTTTAAATTTTTTATCTCTTACATTAAGCTATAAATTTGATTTTGAATGGCCGTCAAGTTTTAACATCAAACATTTTTTTTCACATTTTTTAAATGCACAGCTTTGAGTAATTTAATTACATGATTTTTCATGTATTTTGTATTGTTTTTTCATGTAAATTACGTGAAAAATTCTCATTTTTCCATTTTCACTAAGTACCTCGTCAAAATATCCCGAACAAAAACAACCACATCCGCATGGATGGTCTGGTCAAAAGAGTTTCGCAAACAGCCAATACGGCTTCTATCTGTTTTCCATTTATAAATAATCCATGATAATCAACATCTTCGTGCTTCAATTTGGAAAGCACCTGTATATATTTTTATTGGTGCGTCGTCAAAATATACTTTGCGAAGCCATTCGCAACAGTCATAGCTGTCACCAAAAACTGTTTCCACCACTCCAATGTCACAATATTATATTATTTATCTTACAAATTATTGATGGCTTTCACTGTATCTTTAGACCTCGTGCGTTCATAAATGTTTCGTTATGCATTAATTTATGACGAGCAAGCTTTATATCCAACGCTAGTTAGGTACTTTAAAAATCCCAATTTTAAGACATTTAAGACAACCAATCAACAACCAATAAACAAAATTATAAGTAGTTATTATCCACCTTATCGTTTCGAATGACAGCATAAGAATCATGTATAATTAATAATTATTAAATATTAGTATTTTGTCAAATATTGTCTATGAATATAAGTATATTAAGTTTGTTGTCGTTGCCTATCATACTTCAAAATCATCTGTCACATGAGATGCGCCTTTCATGTTTAGGGTACTGGAAATACTATTTAATAAAACAATGCAAAGTCAGAATGAAAATAATATATTGACGTGCTCTGATAAACTAGAAGGAGTTAAGACAAGGATCTCTACAAATGTTTCAAAGGACCTACCAGACCACCATTAAAAACAAGCAATTAATTTTGGATCCCTCTCAAAAACAACTAACATTGCTGCAAAAGAAATTTCATCATTACATTCATACAATCAATATGACTGGATTCGAAACCGTTTCGCAACCAATGCCGAAAATTCTATAGAACCGCTTTCTCTATAAATTTGAGAGGAATTAGTTGAATTGGGAAACGATGGGACTCTAAAAACTGAATTTTGCCGATGTTCCATTGGCTATTTTCTGGATTTCGGTTAAAAAAGAATATTCTTGGATTTCCGACAAGGCTATTGCAGTTCAGCTACCGTATCTACGATATATGTGTGCAAAAGTTTTTCAACTCAACTTATAATTAAAAATTTCGAGAATGTAGTATAACCAAGAACTTCGGGTTGTTCTTTAAAATATCAAGTCAAAAATACACAGGGTGGGGGACTGATAGGCCTCTAGCCTGAGGGACCAGGCTCAGGGGTGGGACTGCGTGGCAGGTCAACCAGATAAGAAAGATAAACCCAAATTACTAATTTGCTCACATATTAAAAAGAGTCGACTGCAGCGCTATTTTACTACGCTGGTAAACATTCGATTGTAGGTTACAATAATTATTTATTATTATTGTGTCAATATTCGACAAACAAATATTCTTAACCAGACAACTAACCATAATTCAAGTGGATGTATTAATGAATACAAACATTCAATACCATTAATTTTACCTCAAACACCATTTTAAAAACTCTATTTTAGAGTATCACACTGTCTTTAACCTTAGCGATAGGTAGGAGGGGCAAATATCCTAGTCTGTGGTCCCCCTTCAGGATGTGAGGTCCATGTTTTGGTGTATAAATTGTTTTACATGTGGTGTGTCACTGTCTTCTGCGAAAACCTGTGGTGTGTCTTGGGTGAGAAAAGGTTGCGGGGCACTGATTTACGTATGTAATAACCGGTATCGGTGCAAGTCGGTTTACAGGAAGCCAGGCGGGAACCGCGCCAATTTTCATTGCTGATTTTGGCAAAATTCATGAATACAAAAATGAAAACCTAACCTAACAAATAATCCAGTAGGTACCTATACCAGCTATTTTCAAAATTTGTTTGCCGCTGGCTTCCTATATACCGACAAGAACAACATACCTACCTACCTGCACTGATTGAAAAAACACCTCAGAAACATTGGTACTTGAAAAAATATGACACCTGACAGGATTCGAACCTGTATACATTGAATTCTGGCCGATGTGCTTTACCAATTTAGTCACCAGTATTATATCCAATTACGGCATAACTAGCCGTAATGTGACTGAAGCTTTTTACAAATTATGCTAGTATTATTGACCTTTGCGGCTTGGTCAGAATACAATGGGACACAGCTTCCAGCGGTTCCATTATTCGAGCAGATATGTTTTAAAATTGTGTATGTTCATAAAGAATGTCACCCTCACAAATATTGTGATATAGTATATTCTATAAGATCCCTTTAGAGCACAGTGTAATTAGTAATATAATGCTTTCTGCGAATATTATTTAATAATATTTTATAACTTAACAGCTTAGCAAAGGAAAGGGTGAAAAAATGAAATTACATTTATCATAAAACATCAATTATTTATTAAAATACTTAAAACTACCTATCTATTAAAAATCATCAATCCAAGAGGTACTTAACTGGGTGGTCGACTTAAACTTAAAAATGTAAGGAGGTGTAACATGTAATTTCTTTGCTTGGTCTAAATATATTACAATAAATCATCAATGTTATAAAGGAAAAAATCAATGTGGGTAGGTAGTTACATAGGTAAGTATTAAAAGTAATAAACTTCTGTGACGAATCAAAACGTGGGCGGACATTCTTCTTAGGATGAGCACCATGGTGTAGAGTAGAGAGCCGTTACACGGCCCAACTCATCTGGCTCGTAGCAAAGCTATATTGGCTTCCTGGAGTCGATTCGCATACGACACAGCTCGGGCCATGTAAATCAAATCATCCACATTATGGTGAGCGTGGAATTTTTTCAAACAATTCTCATACTGCAAACAAAAAAGCATTGATAAGATTAAGCAAACGTGTACAGAAATAAACAGAATATTACTGTATTTGCTGTATAAACGTATACTACGTAGTCAACAATTTATTGTTCTTACATTTCATTGCTTGTTTGACCATTAGATGGGTGAGCAGCACATTGCATAGAAAGCCTTGGGGCATAGATAGCAGTGGTGAAGGGTGGAGGTAGGCTGTTAAGAACTGCCATAAATAGTGCACATTAAACTTTGTCAGTTATGCATATTTTTTTCATTGAAATAAGACAACAACTTACAGATGGTGTTGGGTTAGTTTTTTTAAATTCAATTAAACCCTGCGAAAACAAGTCTTTTACAGATTAACATCCACATAAGACTTTTTTGGAATATACTTTTTTATCCCAAATTGCTCCATGAGATTTAGTCGACCACCCTTGTCATATAGATACACATATTTCGGACCATGAATTGGATCTACAATATGGCTGCTGCTCTCTATGAAGACGTGCTTGGTGAATTGTGAATCTGAATCACTAAACTGTTTTACAAGTTTCACAATGCAGATAATAAACACCTCTTCTCTGAAGTGTATATTGATCTATCTAGTATCAACGATGAAACGAAGACAGATGACAAAATGACTAAGATGGTTATACATAATTATTATATCTTTAAAAATGAAAGTTCATGTCTTGTATATTAATAAAAAATGGGATGATATAACTGCAAATCAGACTGCTCTAATTAAATCCAAGCTTCGATGTCATCTGGGAATTGATCAGTGACTTTCTTAAGATGTGCACGAGCTACATCTCGTTAAGATTGAAAGTTGATGTAGCGTATAGGGATTTTTATTATCTCGTAGTTGTTTGGTTGAGCCTTTATGACATTTTCGAAACATTGGGAGGCCCAGTGAAGGAATAATTGTTGAATACAATAAAACAATTTAATATATTTATACATTGGCTTTGGATGAATTATTTTAATTCGCCCACTTACAGTATTGACAATAATAATTACAACATTATATAGACTAGAACATAAATTTCAGTCCTTATACTTGATAAAAAAAATAAGAAAAAACTCAGCAAAAAGTTGGATGGCAAAATTAAAAAGTGGGCACGATCCTCAGCCATGAGTGAACGACCAAGAAGAAGGATGTATGTGGCAGTGAAGAATTATGGACCGAGAAAAATGGAGGAAGATAAGGAGGCCTTCTTCCAACTGTAGATCGACCCCGGCTGATGATGATGACTTGATAAAAACTTATTGTGTGAACAAAACAATTATTGTAAAGCAATTTTCTTAAGGTGACGCATCAGTGAAACGCCAAATAATTTTCAACTGTACGCGCGACGAAATTTTGGACTCGCTGCCATTCACCGAGAGAATGTTGACCCAGGAACACGTCACTTTGCTGCGTGATGGCGACGGGTCAATTAATTCTAAAATCGTGTAAAGATGACTAAAAACGTTACCCATTAACTTTAAAAAGAAAACATGTCAATGAATATACTATTATTGTTATTAATAGAACAATAAACAGAACATAAAATGGACGTATGTTGGATTTATATGACAATTAATATTTCGTTTGACAGGCGTCATTTTCACCCGCCACCCGCAATCCGCGCATCGCCTAGCAACGATCTTTTTAGACCGTGCCTCAACTAATGGTGGTGAATACCAGGTCATATTCTATTATATACAAAATTTGATTCATAGATAGCATAAGGATCTCTTCGAATTTTCATACTGACATACTAGTACTTTTTAATAGTTTAAATTAAATTATAGATTCTTCAAGATGTTACACAAGATTTAACAATGAAACATTCATCAATCTTCCATACATAACTCGAAACAGGTTCAGAAACAAACCAAATTGATAAAAATGTTAGAACATGACATGGGAATCAACCCTAGATCTATCGCATGACAGTTGAGTCAGCTTGAGAAGATCCAAGATACGAGGGTGGGTCAATAAGTCCTTAGAAAAGCCGACAGGTGGCGCGACTAGTACTGTAAGCGGTTTGTTTTCATGCAGCGGCACTACCGATTCAGTATGCTGCGAAGTTTCAATCAGATTGGTCGGGTTGTTGTGTGTTTCTCGTACATTTAAAAAAAAAATTGCTTGTTTACAAAAATGGAGAAAATTGAGTTTAGAGCTGTTATTAAACATTTTAATATAAAAGGGTTAACAGCAAAGGAAATAAAAAATGAGTTGGATTTAGTTCACGGCACATCTGCTCCTTCACTTGCAACTATTTATAACTGGTTAAATGAATTTAAACGTGGTCGTACATCAACAAAGGATGAACCACGCTCAGGACGTCCTGTAGAGGTGACTACACCAGAAATGATCAATAAAATCCTCGATATGGTGTTAAGTGACCGAAGATTAAAGTTGAGTGAGATAATTGAGGTTACAGGGATCTCAAAAGGTAGCGTCATTTCTATTTTACATGACAAATTGGGCTTGAAAAAAATGTCTGCAAGATGGGTGCCGCGTTTGCTCACAGTCGACAATAAACGCAATAGGGTGGTGGCCTCTAAAGCCCTGTTGTCGCTCATGCAACGCAATCCGGATGAATTTTTTCGTCGCTTTGTGACTGTAGATGAAACATGGATACACCACTATACTCCCGAGACGAAAGAACAGTCAAAGCAGTGGATTGCGAAAGGCGAACCATGTCCAAAGAAGGCGAAAACCGTAAAATCAGCTGGTAAGGTTATGGCTACTGTATTTTGGGATGCACGTGGAATTATTTTCGTTGACTATTTGGAAAAAGGAAAAACAATAACAGGGGATTATTATGCATCTTTATTGGACCAGCTAAAAAACAAAATTGAAGAAAAACGGCCTCATTTAAACAGGAAAAAAATCCTCTTTCATCAGGACAATGCCCGTGTTCACACATGTTTGCGATCAATGGCTAAAATTGAAGAATTGAAGTTCGAATTGGTCGACCACCCACCGTATTCGCCAGATTTAGCCCCCAGTGACTTTTTCCTTTTCCCAAACTTAAAAAAATGGCTAAGTGGACAACGTTTTTTTTCAAATGAAGAAGTCATCGATCGGACAAATGCTTATTTTGAGGACCTTCCGAAAACTTATTTTTCTGACGGTTTAAAAAAAATTGAGAAACGTCTAACCAAGTGTATTGAGCTCCAAGGAGATTATGTTGAGAAATAAAAAAAAAAAAAACTGTTTTAATGCTTTTTTTTAAGGAATTATTGACCCACCCTCGTATTTCGAATGGGTATTTTACTGAGGCTGTTCCAAATTAAATATTTTCAATGAAGACTTACATTCTTAAATCACGTGTATTATTTAGGAATATCAACTGTTAAGCTGTGGACCCAATAGGTTGAGCAAACCATCATCTATTTCTTGTAAAAAATATCTGTTATGAGACCTCTTCGTGAGGCAGCCGAGATCCACACCAGATTGTAGGGCAAGTAAAAAATATATTTTTAACTGTACGCCTATACAAATATGATATAAAATATATATACATTCTCTGAATCCCCTCGATAAAATTATATACATCTGCTCGAGGCCAAAATGGGGCAGGACAAATGCAGAAAGCGCAAACTGCATAGCCTAGTCGTGGTGTCTCGTGCAAGTTAGTAACAGCTCTCCGCACACAACCCCTGATTCTCTGTGTTGTGGAACGCACGCAGAGTCAGGTACTGGACTTGGATTGCAATCCTGAAAACAAATAACAAAACAACTGAATGAACTGAACTGAGAAAAATTTTCACCCTGCTGAATTAAGTGGATACACAAGGAGATTGAAATACTATTATGATTACTAGATAGATGGAGCAACGAGATCTTTTTAAAATTTATGTAGAAAGAATTTTATTCTTTTCCTCATAAATTTCATACTCATGTGATATATGAAATTTACATTATGTATGTAATTTTATTAATCAGACATTATTATAGGTTCATATAATTTCTTCATGTTTTCTTTACAGAGATTAAATGGTCCACATGCTGAGCGTAGGTTAAAATGGAGCTTTTATGGTATATTCAGAGCATAACCCTGGACATTAATAAGACGTTTTAGATAATCAATTTATATAATTTTGAAGCCTTATTATCCTCTATATTTATTTTAAACATTTGATGACTGTATAAAGTATTTTTATTACATACAATAGTATTCTTTTAAACATCTCGCTCCAATGTTTTAGAATATAGTCAAATTTCGGTACATCCATGTGCAGTGGTGTTAATATTTTTAAGATTCATTAATTTTTAAACGCATTTACAAAACCATTAGTAAAATTAATGTTAACATTATATTATAGTGACATATTTACGATAAAAAAATATATTTAATAATCTTTGTGATTTATATCTTGATTAATAATCTGAATTTTATTATTAAAAAATTGACACGATTAACACATTTAAAGATAATTCTAAAGATACTAATTATAAGCTATGTCTTTGACCATTCAAATATGATAAACATCCTACGAATAATGTTTGCTTTATAATAATTATTGACCTAAGAATAAGGTACTATTTTTTGAAATACGCCATATTTATTGGCATTTCCCAGTGGTTAAGCTACAACATACGGCCGTAGCTATAAATTGACAAATGATAAATGAATTAGGGAGTAAGATCATGGTAACGCGCGTGTTTGAACATGTATCGATTTAAAAAAATATTTTTTTTTCGGTTAGGTTAGATTATGGTTACAATGTAAGTATCCCAAACCTTGCTTTATCCTGATTATTTAGCTTTATAAAGCAATGGCCCATGCCGAAACGGAGAACAGCCAGGCGGTTGGAGTTGGTTTTCAAAGTTTCCCTGTAGAAGCCGAGAGCGCTGCGGTAGTCTTTTTTATTAAAAGCGATGTACACTTTCCATTTAACACAAAATTGAATTGAGCATCCGCCATCCACCACTTTATTACCCTCCAACAAGCACAAGTATGCTCGGCCCAATAGATGATTCTGCAAAAAAAAAAAATGCAGCTGTAGGTACAGCATTTATGCCAGTAAATAAATTTGGCTGTTGTATAATGAAAAATCAGTTGTTTTCATTTTGTTTTTCCAAGTCATGTTGTGAATGGATTGAACTTGTAAATTGTAAAGTTCGCTTCATATTATTAAATATACTTAAATAAATTTGAACAAAATTTGACTAGGTTGAATAAAATAGGTAATGAAAGTGGGTCTTACATGATCGTACTTGATGATTTTGTCGGCAGTGGTGTATACGTTTGTGGCTTTGGTGAACAGATCCCGTTTCATGTTTTAATTCTTTTCATGGTTAGCTTCCTGCACGCAGTATGCGGCGAGCATGTCCAGGCGCCGCATCTGATCTTCCTCTGAGTTAGAATAATCGATGTTGGCCGCGGTTAGTGCAGCCCGCATTCAAGATTTTGATGAAGTCATCAGTTCTTTTTGTTTACGTACGGAACCTGTATAGAATAAAAAGATTTATATGAGAATACGCAATTTGAAAAAATAAAAGGACCCTCGCAAACGATGCCAATAGAAATCAAGATCCGACAGGTCCCATCCATTCATTCGAATATCATTCTCTCGGGACATAAAAATGTGGATAAATGTGGTTGAAAAATTAACCCTGCCTACATTGCAATAAGGGTTATTGTTGTACAACATTTCTTTCCAAAACGCTAATATATATATTATATTGTAGCAAGTAGTTAAATATTAACTTTACCCACATTGCAAAAAAAGGATTATTCAAGATTTTTGAAAGATGTCTTTGACCTATTCTGCAAAAATTGCCCACTTTAATATTGTGATTTTGTATGAAACGGTGTATTATCATGGTACCTACTTATATCAATGTATACAAACGAGTAAGTTTTAATACCCGCTCGGTTATTGTAACTTGGTTTCTATGGGGCACTATTTCTTTCAAAAAGTTTGAAACGTCATATGATGAGCAAGGTCTTTTTTCATTGAGGCATGACCATAATAGATTAAATTGGACTAGAAATCATGCATTCTTGCACGCCAATCGAGGTATCGGGAAGATTCTACAGGTGTCACTCTTAGCACAGCTATGAAAAACGCCTAACGTTCGGTACACCATGGTATACGCTCGACTTTGTGTGTCGAGACGTGGTGGTTGGCGATCGAGAAAAGCAAACACCAGAGAGTAATCATTACCCATAAAAATTGATTAAAAAAGCATTCATTTAGTTATTTAGTATAATATTAATATACCTACTCAAAAGGGTTCGCCATCCCGATTATAATTGATAGTTTTTTTTTCTACAATAGACTGTTTTCCCTAGGAAATTGATGGTGACATTCTAACTTCATACATTCCATGCGTAAAATCTAAATTTACTACGTACGCCAACATTGACCCAGATGATAAATGGGATCTCTCTAGGCGAAGAATTTATTAGTATTTTTTTCATCTCATGCGGTAGGTAATATTTGTTCAGGATCGAACTTCGATCACCTGAAAATAATTTAGATTAGGCAAACGACATTGGTTAGGTACGTTAATCACATGTCATAAAATGAAGTAAAATCACATCACAAAACTTTTGCTAGTTCAATGTAATAATTATAACGAAACTAAACATTCAAAACGATACATTATGTTAAAGGTTTATCTTTACACTATTACCAAAAATCAAAATGATTCGAAGTCGCATGACCTAGCACCGGCGGTAGGTACGAGGAACTAAAGAGTGACGTCATTACATTTTAAGCATACGCATTGCGAGACGCGAGTTCAGTACCTACCCATGTTATGGGAATTCACCGTCTTCGAGCTGCATTGAGAAAACGAAACTTGGGATGCCCCGTAAGGAATTATTGTTTTGCCGTAATCTATTTTCACATTGCTGCAGAATTCATATATAATAATTTTCTTATAAGAATAAACGTCAACTTAACCCTTTATCTGATGTACGGTATAACGATACGCTACGGCGTACGCCAATCGATGTATGAAGCTTCTCTAAGCAACATAGAAAAGTAATGAATCATTTCAGCGGGGCTTATAAAATTTGTATCAAAAATACGACTTGGAAGTTAAAGGCTTAAAATAGTATACGATCACTTCGTTATAGTTTTTACGATCTGCTATCACATAAACAGTAAAAAATAATGATTCATATTATAACACAGCATAATAATATTATTAATTATTAATGATTTGCTGTATTTTTTACCTAACAACGATATTACGAGTATGTAGCTTACTGATTGTTTATCTTTTTACACAAACTGCAACACCGCATGCAACTTTAGTGAAGTTGATATGCCTAAAAAATGTGTGCATTTTTTTTAACAGTCGTGGGATAATAATGATATTATCATGGGAAAAATGACTCTGTTTTGTACAGAATACTACAAGAAGAAACACCGCTAGATTAAAAACTCAGGTTAAATGGACGAGGCTCAAAAACAGCAGTTAATAAAATTGACAAAGCTCCAATTTCTACAAATATTTAACTACCTATCTATTTCATCACACTATTTCTCATTGTGGAAGGAAACAAGCCCTACTATTCGATATTTGCCCGGTGACATTACAAGTACGTTTATGCATCAAGACTTCATATCAAAAGATACGCATCTCAACTGGTCACAATATGACGTTTATAGAAATCTAATCAAAGAAATTTAATGAAGATAGGTACCGACCTACATTTTTTACTAAATTGGGACATGAGGAATATGAGTAGGTAGGTACCTATCTAGTGTGAACAATAATATTCACTTCATTTTCAAGAACACGAGAAAAATGATTTTTTGGATGTAATTCTAGATTGCGACATTTGCGTTTCATACAAAACGCATAGGTAGGTAGGAGTAAAGAAGAGTTGATTAAATGGTTGATTAGCACGTTTTATGCCTTTTTCGCTCTCAAGCGTGACTTCAAAAATATTACCAACTGATCGGTGCGAAACAAACATTTGACGTTATCTGCTTTCTTATATTATATTTTATGATAAACTCAAACAACATTCATGCCGAAGAGACCACTCTTAAATGGTTCCATGAATAAACAGAACTTAAGAAAAAAAACGGTGACAAAACAGAGCAGCGATAAACAGAACTATGACATTTCAGGAGAAATATAACTTTTAATAGGTATTTAAAATTGTCGTAGCAACACAGGTTTTCAATACGCCGTAATAAATCAAATTAAATATGAGTACTTATATTATAATATAGGTAGGTAACTATTCTATCCATAGATATAAGTACTGCATTCCTAATCGCTGAAAAGCCTCAATTAAACAGGACTCAACTCGGTGTTGTCGGCAAGTTAGGTACCCAGCCAAAGCTGACTGGAAGAACGAAATAATGAGTTTAATAATTCTGTGAAGATAAAAAAAACAGGAAGATCGTCTCTCTTCTAATTATAGCAAGGAATCAATCATTTTGAGGCTGCTGTTGAGAGATGTCCCATGACTACAAATTGTTATAAAGGTTTTTGCAACGCCATTTTTTCATTGTAGGTACCTAGTCACCCAAGCATTTCGAACCTATAAGATACCTAGACGAAATAATATAGCTTGCCAGCGATTATTATTAACCAATGCCCATACAGGTCACATTGAAGTTAAAAAAATATATGATAGGTAGGTACCTACCTACCATTAGTAATCGAGTGACAATAGTTGTGTATGGTTATCATTTTTGAGTTTTTTACGCTGAATATATTGTATAATATGTACATATTTCTTTTATAAGTATTTAATTAATACATAGATAGGGTGACTTTTATATATGAAAATTGGCCATAGTATAGTAGTTGGCCGTTTCAACTTTTAGTTGATAAAATAAGGTGTCAGTAATTATTTTATTACGTCGTCTGTTGATATATGTATAGCTTGGTCTCCATTTTCACACAGAACAACTTGAACCAAAATTATTCCCTGTGATTGTTTTAGAAAAGTTATTGGTGAAGAAAAATACGAAAACTTCAATATGATAAACACTAGAAAGGCTGTGAAGACACCGCCAACATTTATAACTTGTTTCAATATTGTGGAGTTATTTTAAAACATCAGAAAATGAAAAGACCAGAGCAGCATTAAATTTCACTGCCACAAGGTAACAGCTTCTAATGCAAATACACAATAATAAACAGTTACAGAAACAGTAAAGAACACTAAATGATATACAACCATAGTCTAATCACGAACCGACAATCATACATAATATTATTATCTCGGCAAGATGACATTGAACCATCCACATCTGTTTATTTGATCCACTGTGGCGCAGTTGAAAAACTATGTATTCCGGTTAAAAAACCTAAACGAAAATTGAAGAAAAAAATTAAAAACTTCTTTTTGCAATAGTGAAACGCAACAGATGTTGTTAAAATAGGTACGAATACCTAATTCGGAAAATATTATTCTTTGCAGATGATACATAATAGGAATTATCGATATTAATGATATTTTAATAATTATATAGTATTGGAAGATAATGATTTGTTTTTGTGTCTTGCATTATGTGGTACCAGATACTATCTCAGATGGTATTTCAGATAAATCCGGCATTCATAAGAGAAACAAGGACGATTCTGAAATGATGGATACAGAGAAATACTGAAACCTGGTTTTTTCAATTAATTTTTTAATGGTTTTTTCATACTATTTTATGTTTTTTTTTTAAATTTCAATAAACCTTTTTTATAAATACATATGTACCTACCTACGTTATTTAATTTTACTGAAATCTTCATGTTTATACCATTTGGAGACCATTTAGAGCCATATAATAAGCATTTATTTTTCGTCACCTAATTGCGCGGAACTTGTAACTCCACTTTTGGTCTAAGTCTAAGTCTAGTATGCAGTCTTATAGTAAATTTAATTATTGTCTATCGGTCTGTTCGTATACCATCCGTGTTGTCTTAATGTGTCAAACTCGATCATTGTTTCTACTTTACATCAATTTCAATTAATCATGGCCCAAGAAATTAGAAAGCAGTTAGTTTGGTTCAGTGCTCGAAATGGAAAATCTTACTAACTGGAGCGCTGAATAATCATTCTAAAATATGAAAGTGGGTTAAATATTTTTCGGATATTATAAGGGCGATATGCCTAGTAATCAGGGTTTCATTTATGCTTTAAGGAGCCCTCAGCTAATACATATTACCCCCCCCCCATAGTTTTTTTTAAAAGGTACCTACTCATTTTTTGCAAAATCACATATTTTTCATCAATTTTCTTAGAATTGGGCTGTTATCTTCAAAATTCTAGAAGCTCGTATATTTTTGTATTCCTTCGCTGCAAGGTTCTTTTGTGATTTCACATTATTTTTCGGGTTCTGTAGACCTACTAATTTTGGGTCCCGGACCTGTAGCCCTTTTTGTAAATTCAGCCCTGCTTGTAAGGGTAAATAATTACAAATTTGGAGCACATCTGAAATCCGAACAGCCTATATTATATTATAGACCTTGTAGGACTAATCGTTAATAAATAACATAACATATTCTCACGAATCGGTTCTTACAACTATAAAAACTATATACCTACATGCAATATTATCTCAATAACATGAAACGGAACGCAATTTTCAAAGAATCCACGAGCCGGAACGGTATCTTTTGGAATTTCACGAACAGGAACGGCGCTCCGGCGCGTTCCGGTCTATTTCGAGCCCTGGTTTGGTTGTAAATTTAATGATGCCAATGTATAATTTAGACCAGTAGACCAGTAGGCGATTTTTTGGAGTCCAAATGCTTGTGCTAAAATTTTAATAAAAACCTGTGCAACTGTAAGTATTTGAGCATTGTGTTTTTGTCCTTAAAATATATTAATGGTTTTACGTGACGAAATTAACTGCTATCATACGTTATTATAATATAGTATATATAATATGTTTTCCTTATACGTTAGCGGTGCGTAATACGTTTCTAATAATTTCAGTAATCCGCAGCTGTAAAAAGGTTTAGAAACATTGATTTCGACCATTTTAAGGGACAAATAAACATTTTAAACATAGTATGGAAGTTTAAGTCCTGAATTAATACCTGAATTGAAAACTATTTCAATCAAATAATTTAGATGGACTAAAATACCTTGTTCAGCAAGAAAAGAAAAAATACCTACCCCAGAAGTGAAAGGAATCTGACAAAATTACTGAAAAATATGTGTTTACAATATACCTACAATGCGTTTTGATATATCCAAAATCTAATGTGTCCAGCGCATATTTTAAAACAAAACTTGCCATTCATAATTTTACTCTCTGCAACCAAAAACGATTGATGGTCTTTGCAATGTTTTGATTGAAGTCGAAAGTGGGCTTACTGCAAATTAGCTTTCCAGTGTAATATTTCAATAATTTACTCTTCCTCTTCTGCCTCGTTCTACGACGACGACGACGACTATAAAACCACTATTCTCTATAGTGATGGAGCAGGGAAAAAAAACCATTAAAAAATTTAGTACTCACCAATGCTTTATTAAATTAAAACTGCAATGCCACGTGCAGTGCACCAATGTACAGTAAAAAAAGGAGAAGGACCACACTCAAATTGAAGTTGAACGATTCGCTCTGTAATTGAAATGAGGTTGAGAAATAAAAAAACGTGTTCATGCTGATTATGTAACTGCTTTTAAAGAAGCCAGGAAAAACCTAAGCCATACAATGTCACATATTTATGCCATCATTTTAATAAAAAAAATATTGGTGTTAGATTTTACAAATCCATAGGTACGACCAGGAGGAAAACTAATGACTTATATTCGAGCACTGCAATTTAATGGATCTAATAAATGGAAATATTAATTTCAAACTGCGTTTTAGTGAAGAATAGCAAGAGCTCCCTGTACGAATAAATTAAAGTACTATTATGCAACCAAAATTCTTCGCAGCCTCCCCTCAACTATATCAAGAAAGGCATGAAATAAAATAAAATAAGTAAGAATACCTTCAGTTCTTGAAAACAAGTATGGTGGCTGATTATCACTAATTTTATAATAATCCGTCATTTGAAAGCTAACTCGAAAATTAAAATTAATTAAATATGATATTTTTCATTTATGTGATGCTTATTACTCCTATTTATGCGATTTTATTGAATTTTCTAACATAATGTAGACAAGCAATAGATACTGTAAAACTTGGTGCTGTTTATTTTAATTCAAACATTGTAACTCCCAGCTCAAATCTCAAAAAAACAAAAGCAAACCATGTAACTCCTCTATATTCTATGTTAATAAATATTTTGTAAAAATGACCAAATTTACTCATTTATAACTTTAAAATACTAAAAGTGTTTTTCAAATTTCCTAAACCAGTCCGTTTTATTTTAAAACAGTTTTTCTTCCTTCCGTGAAGTTGGTCAATACGGAGTTACAAGTTCCGCGCATTTAGTTGACGGAATGTCATTCCAATATTATCTTTTGAAGAAAATATCGTTGCATAAAAATACATTGCATTTTTCAAAAATATGCATACCAACCTAAATATTGTATTATAACTTATTTATTTTTTATTACGGATCATAAGTTAAAAACAAAAGGTAAGTATAATTATTATTTACTGCGTTTTTGTTTATGAAATTAACATTGATCCATTCAAAATCATAAATAAAAAGACACATTTTAAGTTTAATAATGATTTTTTTTTAATATTTTGACACTTTTGTGTATACAAAATATTATTTTTTAAGTAATCTATTATAAACAGGTCCATTTACCTGGAACACCCAATGTTAAAACTCCAACTTTTTTTGCGTGCATTTGTTTGTGCATCGTTAGTGCACGTTTGTGCACGATTTTTTTTCGTTTGTGCACCTATAATAACCGAAAAATTCCAATTTCAAATTGGGTGTTCCAGCTAAACGTTGGGTCACCCAATGTTGAAATTTCAACTTTTTTCGAGTGCATTCGTTTGTGCATCGTTAGTGCACGTTTGTGCACGCGTTTTTTTCGTTTGTGCACGCACATTAAGGGGGTTATTCGCATTTCAATTTGGGTGACCCAGCTAAATGCTGGATACTTGTGTCACTAAACATGTGATTTTCCTTAAATTTAAATTGTAAACACTTGTGCGTTGGTAGTGAACGTTAGTGCACGATTTTGTTTTGCTTTTTCACCTATATTCAGCGCGCTATTTAATTTTAAAGTTTGTATGCAAAACCTGACTGGGTGGGTTTAAAAAAATATTTTGTAGTGAAATATCTTGTTGCATAGCTATTGCGCAATTCTGCATACTTTTTTATTTTTTTTCTCATATGGTGCGTGAGTTATTCGATATGAAATATTTGATGAACGTTAAGTAGAATCACCCAACAAACTTTTTAAACTTTTTATTAGGTCATCAATTTGTCTATTCTTGGCTTACGTTTGTGCACGTGCTTTTTTTGTTTTATCGATTATATCGTGAGAGATATTATTTTTTAAAATTTAGTGACTTGATACTTGAACCATTAAATTTGCCTTAAAATTTTTTTGTTTAGTGCATCCGATTAGGTTTATTTATGTAAACTTTTAGCACGATTTTTAAAATTTTTATCTCTTATATTAAGCTAGTAATTAGATTTTGAGTGGCCGTCAAGTTTTAAAACCAAACATTTTTTTTCCACATTTTTTAAATGCACACCATTGAATAATTTAATTACATGATTTTTCATGAAGTTTTGATTGTTTTTCCATTTAAATTACGAGAAAATTTCGCATTTTTCCATTTTCACTAAGTAACCCGTCAAAATGTCCCGAACAAAAACTACCGCATCCGTTTGGAACATCCAGTCAAAAGAGTCTCCTCAAAATAGCCAAAAGGCTTGTAACGCGATGAACTCGTCACCTAAAGAAACCATAAATATACTTTCTTAACTGGCAACACCAAACTCATGCTGGCTGCGAATAATCAACGGCCGGAGCAGACAAGGTGGGGGGGACGGGCGGCGGGGGCGAGAACACAAGTGCGTGGGAGGCAACTTCCTTCTTCTGGTTCGAAACGTTCTACGGGGCGGACGCGCTCGTGCCGCGCAACGCGGTCGTGTTAGGAGCACACGCTTCAACAATGGATGGCATATTTCCATACCCGTGTCGAAGGGTAAAGTGCTAGTGTCATCTTCACCCGGGAATACACCCCTTGGACTTGGAAATGGAAGGACGTTGAGGAGGGCTCGATGCATGTAAATATGTAATTATAAATTGTGTCTAGGTTAGTGCCATTTGCTGGTGACGGAGACGCTCCTGTGAGAACCTCCGTCCCACTTCTTTTATATATAATCTTTTGTAAACCTTCGCTGAAATAATCTCTCATTAAATGTAACCGCATTTCAGCGATATACTTTGAAACCTCTTTCACTTATCAACCTAGAGTCCCAGTAAACACATGGTCTTTTGCAGCTGTTTCCCTCCCAAAGAAAAGCTAGCTGGCGTCCAACCCTGTTGGACGGGGGTACCTCAAAGGTTGAAGGAAACGTGCAAGCCTAACTCCAGACTCCTGGTGAGTCTGGGAATCCACGCCAAGGGAGTTGCTTCCCGGCGTGGGTTTAAGCTATTCCAAATATGTACCGATCTAAATTTCTTGTTAAATATCTGTAGATAAAATATTTTCCTATATGTTACATTTGCGCCTCCAACGCGATTTGGACGGTGAAGTTGGTTTCATGTTTCCTGTGCCTTGCGAGAGTTTTTGTCACCAGCATTCAATCATATTATATGTTATATTTGTATGTATTTCTTCCGTAGTGCATTTTGTCTAGTTAGCCGAGCGCTTCTGGAATGTTCTATAATTACGGAACATTTGTGGTTGGGTATACCAGAAGTGAGCGACTGCGCGCATTCTTAAAAAAAAAAAATGCGGGCACTTCTGGTTGAACATTCACAATAGCAGGACGCACATTACTTGCGCTCTGCCATAGTAACTTAGTTAACTTTACTCAGTTTTAGTATTGATAATAGTAACATTAGTGTGGTTTTGAAAATGTTTCTGCATTGTGGAAATTAATTTTTATTTATTTGACACGATCAAATAAGTGACGACACGTGATTTTGTGAACGAGTGTGAAGTTTTTGAGGGAGCATTTCCGCTTTCTACGCGCAAGGATGGTTGGTTAGAATCCAACATCCGAATTACATCCACGTTTATCTGTGCAATCCATGCACACTTATAACTTTTGCGTTAATCATTTAACGCGCTTTTGTATAATTAACATGTTGTGCCTTCCAATATACTGTTATAGAATTTATTGAAAAGCACATGTTCGTGGATATCAATCATCATAATCAAGTCAGGAAACTTGAGACTAATGGTGAAAGACGACGGAGAGGACGTTTTTATTTTCATTCCCTGCCATACACCCAGGAGGCACTCTAGGATTTTTCACGTTGGAGGAACGTGAAGTCGCTTCTGAAGGATGTTGGATAAGACGTAGAAGTCACGTGGCCTTCCAGTTCACGACGATGTTCGACGTTCTCAATCAAAGCTAAGTCTTCCTGCAATTACTTAAATGAATTCTCGTCTATAAAAAGATTAGCTTGAATGAAAACTTACAAGATAGTCAGACTATTGTTTCCATTTGGTCACATAGCATATCTTGTGCGTCCTCAGATTAATGGTAAAATTTATTTTTTGGTTCGATCCAAATAACAATTTCAGTGGAGATCGTAATTTCGTAACAACTTTTTGTTACAAAATTCACGAGCGCTCACCTCTTGCCAGAAAAGGGCAGAAGTCACACCGACTCGCGTAGGATTTTTTCCTTTGCGCCGTGCCGTAATTAATTTCGAGTGTTTTAATATTTGTAGTGCGCGTCATTCCAGAATATTCGGTTAAGAATTGTGCGATGTCATTGTAGTTACGTAATATATGTTTAGTCATAGGTAGGATTAGAATAATTTTACAATGAAATTATTGCAGGATAATTATTATTGTATTTCTCTGTAAATTGTGTGCCAGTTTGTTTACTCAGTTTCGATCAGTGTATAGGTCGGTGGTTGTTCGTTGTGGCTTGGTGCATTTACGTTTTAGTATAGCAACAAATAATACTCATATCCCGTAAAAAGATATGTGATAGCTAGTACACAGCTAGCAATTAATTTATGGTGTGGATGTAGACATCCGCATCATTTTCCATTTAGTATATAAGACTTGGCTAGTTTTATGTTACTTTCTCGAAATGGTATGGTCAAACGTTAACGACGTCAAAAATTTTGTGGTTCCACGCGGAGGTTTGTTTGAGTTTCTCAAGGTGCCTTTTGGTACCTAAAACTTGAGCGCGGAGTTACAAAGATTGTCTGACAGTTTGTTCGGCCCGGAATTCGAGGCCAAGGTTTTCTGTTATATTGACGACGTCATAGTGATATCTGAAGACTTTGATAGCCACATGAAGTTACTAGATCGCGTTTTTGAAAAGTTTAAACAATCAGGCATGACTATAAATTTCTCTAAATCAGAATTTTGCAGAAAAGAACTAAAATACCTAGGTTATGTAGTAAATGAGGAGGGATTACACTGTGATCCAGTGAAACTTGACAGCGTCAGGAACTTTCCCGTTCCCAAGAATTCTCGGGACGTGAAATCGTTTTTAGGACTTTGTTCATATTACAGAAGATTTATAGACAACTTTGCCAAGGTAGCGAGTCCTTTGACAGGCTTGACAAGTGTGCGCAAGGGAGCTTCAGCGTTCACTTGGTCAGATGAGGCTCAGGCGTCGTTTGAGGCACTCAAACTCGCACTGACCTCAGCCCCAGTCTTGGCATGTCCTGATTTCGCTAGTCCGTTCACTTTACATTGTGATGCTTCTAACCTAGGGCTAGGATCGGTCCTCACGCAGGAATTTTCTGATGGCGAGCACCCGATTGCATTTTACTCTCGCACCTTAACAAAGCCTCAACGCAACTACACGACCACTGAACTAGAACTACTAGCTATTTTGGACAGTATATTTCATTTTAGGAGATACCTAGAGGGAAATAAGTTTACGGTAATCACTGATCACGCCAGCTTAAAATGGTTAACGACGCTTGAAAGCCCACAGGGTAGGCTCGCTCGCTGGGCAGCGAGACTTTCACAATATGACTTCTCAATAAAACATCGTCCAGGAAGGCTTAACACCGTCCCTGATGTATTATCAAGAAATCCAGTCGTGATTTCATCTGTTAGTGCTAGCAACACTGCAGACCCACCGGACCTTTGGTTCGAGAACTTAGTCAATAACGTGAAGTCTCACCCAGAAAAATTCCCGAGATTCAAATTTGAGGGAGATAAATTACTCAGGTTCAAGGCAGGAGATCTGCCCCTTGATGACTCTAATTGGAAAGAGTGCGTCAAGGGCGCGGATAGAACAAAACTGATCTCAGAGTTTCATAGTGGAAACACTTCTGTGCATTTTGGCACATTCAAAACTTTCAAGCGCATTTCCTCACTGTTCTATTGGCCAGGGATTTACAGAGATGTGAAGTTATTCATTAAGGGTTGTGCTATATGCAAAGCATATAAACACACAACTAATGCACCGGCGGGACTTATGTCGAATCCGAAGGAAGTCGACCGCCCGATGCAATCATTGTCGATTGACTTGATAGGGCCTCTACCAAAATCGAAGGAGGGATACATGCATATTCTCTCAGTTGTCGACGTCTTTTCTAAATATGTGTGGTTACACCCACTTAGAAAAGCTACAGCAACACCTATCATAAAATTCATTGAACAGGAGATCTTTCTTAAACATGGAGTACCCAACAGTATTCTAACGGACAATGGTCGTCAATTCATATCTAAAGAATTCAAGGCGTTCATTAAGAAGTATTCTATCCCCAAATTGTTCCTTAATGCGGTGTACTCTCCGCAAAGCAACACAGTTGAGAGATATAACCAGACAGTGGGTACCTCACTGGCAATCCTAGTAGGAAAGGATCAGAGACTCTGGTCGCAATATCTTCAAAGCGTGCAGACTGCGATAAACGCATCTGTAAACTTAGCAACCAAGTACTCCCCCTTTTTCCTCATGCATGGTCGAGAGATAATCTTGGATGGTCGTTTTCATCTTCCAAAAGACTATCTCAAGGCCAAAGACTCAGTTCTCCCCGCGGCAGCAGACTGTGCGCAGTATGCTGATCGCATACAGAACTTGCCGTTCGTCTTTGAAATCGTCCAAGCTCAGCTTTTGGAAAATTTTCAATCGAACGCTAAAAGGTATAATCTCCGAAGGAAAGATGCTGAACTTGTCATAGGCCAGAGGGTCTGGCGTAAGAACTTTAGAATCTCAGATGCGGCAAATTATTTCAGTACCAAGCTCGCGCAACGGTACGTGGAAAATATAGTTTTAACTAAGATCTCTCCGTTGGTTTATGAATTAGGTGATCTGAATGGTAAGCCGTTAGGTCGATTTCATATAAAGGACATCGCCAAATATTAGTTAATAATTGTCTCGTCCAACATCATCGTTAGATGTATTACTTCATATTGTGCCTTGTCATATACATAAGTCTAGTATAATTTGACATAAGTCTTTCAACATAAGACTTTGTCGTTAAGTTAAGTACAGTGAAACCTTGGTCCAACTACATTGACCATTGCGTTCACAGGGAGAATCAAAGTAGTGGTTGTTTGTGTTGGAAGGAATTCGATAGGTGAGCAAATTTTCGCTCAAGTGAGGGTGCGGAATTGTGTGAGATTTCGATGAAAACGGAAATCTCACTAAACGCAGTTTTCATTTTTCATCTTTTGCTCCATGGTCACTATCACATTCCAAGGCAAGTAATGTGTTGAAGGGGTGTATTACTGCTCTCTGTTTACTGCAGAGGACCAGTCTCATATATACAACTTGTGGTTTCGACTTGCGTCACTTTGTGCCTGCCTACGGTGTGCGCGAACATCACCAAAGTCACAGTGCGCAATTCAATCTCTTTCTTCTCACTTACGTAACTCGGGTCAATTCACCATGGATCGATTAAACATTTGTGGTAATTGACAATGCGAGTCCCAAGTCCAATACTTCTCATTCAAGTTGACACTCGTCGCGAAACACAATGTTCAGGATGTGCAATTAATGATTACACATTCCCGTTAACTTGTCGCTGACTTTGTCCACTCGTCTTCTCGAGCCAGTCAAGTGTGCTAAAAGCAGACAGCCAGCAGCACAACTGGTGAGACCTTACATAAACAAGCATCGATTTGATCTTCATTGTTTCAAAAAGACTTGTCTATTCCTCATTTCTAGCGCAACACAGATTTCACATGCAGGAAGCATGAAAATCTAGTAGTGTTACTAGGTACATCACTACTAACCACTAACAAATGCAAATTTGCACGTCGTTTCAGTGCAAGTAGTCCTTAATAATATCTCCAAGCGCACATCAAGTGTTGCTAGGATATTATTCCACCTACTGAGAGAATCTTCTTGATGTCTCAAAGTCTGAATTAATTTTACTTACATGTTTATTTACTTAAGTTTTTGTGTGTGTTGTCCCATAGGCATAAACATCCATAAATTAAGTAAAGTGCGTTTTGATCGCACCATTGTAAGTAACATACTAACGGAACCGTTATCGTGTCATAACACATAAGGTCTCCATGTTAGCCGTCTGTGCATTTTCACGGGCACTTCACATGGTAGGTGGATGTGAACCCCTTTTCTACAGTCTATCTTCTTCCCTGATATGTCATATGTGTCTAGTTTGACCACCCCGTTCCTTGCAGAGTTCTGTGGTTGCACTCCCAACTGCCTCGGATCACCTATGATTCCCAGACAACGGACGTCGCTCTGCGTCTAATCCTGGAAAATTGCATTTGTTCAAGTAGCCTTGTAAGCTCCAAGCAATGTATATCCGTGCCCACGAATTCCAAGGGAGGACATTCATGCTCTTCTTCGTCATTTGGCGAAAGGGGTGATGGTCATACCACAGATTCCTCTGTGTTTGACACATGCTAGATGCACACATCTAGCGGTCTTTGTTTACATACTCTATTGTCACTTCAATATAAGTATAGTGAACGAAGTACTCGTACGATCATATTGTACAGCGATAGCATATAACCTATCCTTCGCACTAAGTACACATGTCTGTACCGAATTCGAACAACAGTTTCCTCTGCGTTCGACACAAGCTGGATGGTAACATCAAGCGCCTTCTATGTACTGTGTTGTCATTTCGATAATAAGTATAGTTAAATAAGTGTTCAAACTTTCATGTTTTACATGATAGCACCAAAGCTGTCTCGTCTCTTGGAACATCAGTAAAGGAATGACACGAATGGTTGTCTTGCAACTTACAAAGTTATGTACCCCTCCAAGGTACACGGCATTCATTATGTTTCACTGAGAGACACCCGCAATATGGCGTTCTGCATCGTATCGATGAAGGATCTACCTTACCGGGATTTAGTTATTATTAAATAGGGTAACATGTGCCGTCCCCTTAGTACTTAACAATATAATTTAAATTTACTATAGTTTAGCATTTAACAATGTAGTTAAAATGCAACTGCAAACGTACCATCATCACCTGATCATGGTACTTACAAAAATAATGTAGCAGTCTCTGCCACACAAACTATGGTTAAAATCCATATTTATGTCTTAACAAGTACACTTGAATCACAAGATGATCATACTTGCTAGTAATTTATAAGCAAAATGTAAATTCTTTCAATATGGAAAGAGCACAAATATGTCTGTTCAAAGACATCCATACCTGATGGGAATACCATGGAAAAACTGTACTCACTATGTGAAAATTATTGTGCGGTATGCACGATGAAAATGTATAAGATTCTATTTTTTATAAAAAATGAATTCTCATATTATTGTTAAGAAATACTATAGTTGCGTTTCTACGTAACAAGATAAGCCTAACTAATGTAAGAAATGTTGTTTGTTTTGCATACAAAAGTTTGTTATCAATTTCAGAATTGCTGTATTCAACATAATGTTACATCTGGACGATGATTTCGTGTGCTAGCAGTAACGTAGAGATCCACAGGGGATAGACAGCAAATAATGAGTGGCATTGCGGCCATGAAATACGCTTGAACTCCTGCTGGTCTGAGACGTGCTGCGTCACAGCCTGTGCTGTGAATACCAGATGAAAGTTAAGTTGACCTCTTTGTAATGTTTCCCAACTATTGTAAACGTAGAGCTTGCATGTAAGTCATGCATATGGAATTTACGACACAACTCCGTAGAAAGAGTGTGTCTCTTCCAACAATGTAACCTTGATGTTGCGAACACGCAACGAGATCTGTACCAGAGATGTACACCCGATCTCACGATACAGATGAAATCGCTATGAAGGACACTAAGATGTTGTAAACTTGTAAATATAGCTTAATTAAAGCATTTAGTATAAGAGATTGGCAGCTGTGAGAAAAACAACTGCGAGGTCTAGTCTCACTTGCTCTGTTTGTTTGGTCAATTCTCTAATTACACACCGGACTCTGTGTTGTGAGTCGTGTAATTGGGAGAGGGTCAATCCAGCTGGGAAAAGCAGTGTGTCCTGGCGCTGTGATATGACTGTTGATAGGAAGGTACTGGAAAAGTCCGTTCTGTCAAATTTTTAGGGTGCGCGACCAAGCAAACTCAAGTGGGGACCTCAAGAACCAACTCTTAATAGCTTAGTAATTCATATTGTCTAATACATATGAACGCTTGTGGTCACTCATTCCGCATGAGCTGGAAGCATTTAGAATTAATAATTTTCGGCAATAACGACTCGGCATAAAGACCGGTCAGAAGGATGTGTAACTCAACACGTCACAAAATTTAACATTATAGGCAAATGTAGATTTGGAGATGAGCCGTAGTGTGGTGGATCTGGCTAATCGCTGAGTAAATTCCCTACAGCTTCATGTTGCCCTTGGACATCTGTCACCTTGGCGCACTAGAGTAAGATCACTATAGTTTTAAGCAGCGACAAGGGGGCATATGCCTTAAAGGGACATGAGCAACTCTCAGATTGTCTGTTGTGGTCTGGTGGGAACCAGAGTGGAGTAGTATATAAACTAGATTATAAGCACACACCACACACAAGGATAGAGTACTGATGAAGATAGAGCTCTGGTTTTTATCAACACCACGGCTAGACAACGCTGATCGAAGTTTATAGGTTATAGATTCATGATAGATATAAACTTCTGCGCGCTCAAACAGAAATTTATTATTTTAATGGTAGTTCAATAAGCCAACGTGGCAATGAATGGTATTTTCTTGTATAATAAATTCATTTTCAGAGAGAGGTCCGAGCCCGCTTCACGCGGTTCCCCTTCAAGCTGCATCACTTGTGCATATGTCTTTCAGAATACCACACTTATCGTCACCGCTTAATTGCCACGATAAGCATCCGATGGTCTAGTAAACCATCCATTTTCAGATTCAGATAGTAAACAAGATGAGCTTGGAGAAGCTCGCGTCACGACATCGTACGTTGGTCACTCCAGAAGCAATTTAGACGTCAACATGAGGGAGCCCGAAATGGCATACCTCAGACGCGGAAGGAGCGCTGAGAATTAGGTTCTCAAGCGCTGAGAATAAGTTGCATTAGCAATCGGTTTGCTTTGAGCTGTGGGAGGAAGCAGCGGCAAACTCAAAAAGTACCAGTTCAAGAAGGATAGACTCCTTTTAGAATGGGAAACTGAAGCTACATCTAGGTCTGGCATCGGTCAGGATACCATAGAAGTGGAGGTGGTCTGAAGAGCCCCACCACACTAGATAGTCGTAAGCGTGCCTAGACAGCACCGATAAACCTATCATTCCTGCCCTTGCGACATGCTTACATGCAAGGCCCGCGTGGGGAGACAGAGGTCCAACTGTCTGTCAATTAGGAAACAACTTCTCAATGGAGAAGATTGTAAGAAATGTAATCAGCCAAGTAGCCGACGGCCTCATCAAGGATGAGTTCCGTCAAAAACTGTAATTTGATTACCGAACAATAGTCATATTGTTGACAGATACTTTAATTTGTAGAATTTGTACTGTGCAAAACTATATTTCTTAAAAAGGCCTCTATGTGATGCAAGGTAACCCCCCCAGAAGGATGGATGAAGGGAGCAAGGAGCGACGAGGAGACGTTGGCGCGCACTTCACCCGCACACAAGAGGGTCTGCGCTGGATCGCCGTCAGCAGCTCCGCCGTCAGCAGTTTCGTCACCTGCCCCGACCGTCCCACCTGACTGCACCAACTTCTCATCACCAAGAAGCGGAGAACGCCCCTGGCAGGAAATTGACACCCATGACTCAATTTCTTCCTGACCAAGCGGGTGATGTAACGCGATGAACTCGTCACCTAAAGAAACCATAAATATACTTTCTTAACTGGCAACACCAAACTCATGCTGGCTGCGAATAATCAACGGCCGGAGCAGACAAGGTGGGGGGGACGGGCGGCGGGGGCGAGAACACAAGTGCGTGGGAGGCAACTTCCTTCTTCTGGTTCGAAACGTTCTACGGGGCGGACGCGCTCGTGCCGCGCAACGCGGTCGTGTTAGGAGCACACGCTTCAACAATGGATGGCATATTTCCATACCCGTGTCGAAGGGTAAAGTGCTAGTGTCATCTTCACCCGGGAATACACCCCTTGGACTTGGAAATGGAAGGACGTTGAGGAGGGCTCGATGCATGTAAATATGTAATTATAAATTGTGTCTAGGTTAGTGCCATTTGCTGGTGACGGAGACGCTCCTGTGAGAACCTCCGTCCCACTTCTTTTATATATAATCTTTTGTAAACCTTCGCTGAAATAATCTCTCATTAAATGTAACCGCATTTCAGCGATATACTTTGAAACCTCTTTCACTTATCAACCTAGAGTCCCAGTAAACACATGGTCTTTTGCAGCTGTTTCCCTCCCAAAGAAAAGCTAGCTGGCGTCCAACCCTGTTGGACGGGGGTACCTCAAAGGTTGAAGGAAACGTGCAAGCCTAACTCCAGACTCCTGGTGAGTCTGGGAATCCACGCCAAGGGAGTTGCTTCCCGGCGTGGGTTTAGCTGCTCCAAATAGCGGTCGGATCCACTCCTTTTGATAAGAAATTCTCATGTTCTACACCAGAAGGTGGCAAAGTTAGGTGGACGAGAGAGCGAGGTCGGAACGAGCGGCTTCAGAAGTATAAGTCTGATGTAGGTAAAGCTCATGTCACATTCATGTGACAAATCTTTCCCACCTTATGTAAGTAATAATAAACAAAAGAACCTTCAGTCTTTTATTTGTACGTTACAGGCTCACTAAATATGTCGGTTTATAATAGACTACCTCAAAATAGACAATTTGATTACACAAAAGCATCAAAATTACAAAATCATTCAACTTTCTTAACATTTATCTATTTATTTTTGATTTTGAATGGATCAATGTCAGTTTCATAAGGAAAAATGCAGTAAATTATATAATTATACTTACCTACTGTTTTTTAAAATGATCTGTAATAAAAATAAATACCGTTAAGTTATTAGAATACAATTAGGTATGCATACTTTTGAAAAATGCAATATGTTTTTATGCAACGATATGTTCTTCAAAAGATAATATTGGAATGACATTTATATTTTTTTTATATAAAGGGGTTAACTTGCAGGCACTTAACTCTTCCTAATAATATTTGCATCTTCTTTTTCTCTGTTTCTCTAGGTGGTGCAACGTATGCTTGTAGTTCTGGTAGGTGTTATGTTAGGAGAGAAGTGTTAGTCACTTCATATTATGCTATTCAGAATCGATATCAAATAAAGTTTTGTAGGTTCTTTAAAAAATTATTGCCTCTGACGGCTTCGACAATTGTTTCACGCAAATGGTTTTCTTTTGAATGTGTGTGTTTATTAGTTCTTAAACAACGTACCTACTTACATATCTGTTAACATTTATATTTAAACTCATCACGATTATGAGTTTTTAAATGACATATTTGTTTAGGTACTACTTTCAAAATAAAATTCATCACACGCAAATGGTTTTTCTCCTGTTTCGTTTTATGAGCGTTAAGATAATTTTGTGCCGAGCCTCCGTATAAGTAGTCAATTTATTTAAAAGGTTTTTCACCATTTTGTATCTTTACATATGTTTGAAGATTACTCCGTCGCGAGCATCCAAATGAACATACATTGTATTTATAAGATTTTTCACGAGTATGTTCTATATAATATGTACATATTCATTTCATGTCTTTTAAGACAACAAAGTAGTACGCATTTATATGAATATACATCGAATTTTAAAGGTTTTTCACCAGAATTTGTCATTTGTTAGTTTTTAAGATGACTTAGTTGCGAGCATCTATATGAACATACATTGCATTTATAAGGTTTTTCACCATCCACCAAAAATGGCCGCGCGGCTTAAGCGTTGGCATATTGCGTCAAGGGTCCCTAGTTCCAATCCTCGGTCCGGCAAGTACGCATATTATTTGCGAAAATCTATATGAACATACATTGCATTTATTAGATTTTTCATCGGAATGTGTCATTTTGTGTCTTTTAAAACTTTAATTTGCGAGCATCTATATGAACATAAATCGCATTCATTAGTGTGTTCACCAGTATTGTCATTCCACATATTTTAATACTACTAGGTTTTTTAAATGACATATTTGATTACATTTCAAAGTCATCACTCATTACACGCAACTGGGTTTTCTCCTGAATGTGTAAGTTTATGAGTTCTTAAACAACGTATTCGATACGATGCTGCCAAAAGTTGGTAAGTTGATAGTTTAGGTATTTTGAGTTTACCACGGATAAGATGTCTATACTTATATACGTTTGCTATATAAAAATATCAAGTTCATCCGAGTTTTAAAACATAGTTTCTTTAGCAGCTATTCATTATGTTAAAAATACGTAACTCTTGATCGTTCAATTTACCAACATCAGAAGACTGTAAAGATGTTTACAGTTTTAATTTAGATAAGAATCTAACTAATGAAACTCAGTGGTAAAATCTTTGTAATACTATTACCTAACATTTTTATTATTTTTCAATAGTTGAGCTAAAATAATATAGGACTTCCGAAATAAGTTTGTAAATATTATGGTAAAATGGCATAGAAATTACATTATTTTCAACAGAAGGTATATGGAAGAATTATCAGAAACATATTCAAATAACATGAACTTATTCAATGAAAGAACTTATGAACTTACACATTCAGGAGAAAAACCATTTGCGTGTGATGAATGTGATTTCCAATATAATCAAATATGTAATTTAAAAATACCTAGTGAGCTTAAAACATATGAAATGGCAATACTGATAAAAACCTTATAAATGCGATGAAAGTTCATATAGATGCTCGCAAATTAGTTGTCTTCGATTCCTTTCTTGGTTGTATACTCATGGCTGAGGATCTTGACCACTGTTAAATTTTGTTATCCTTTGAGCGACTAAGACTTTCAAGCCTTCTCGATCTTCAGTTTCTCGCAAAGCAGAATAAATGGTGGCCGCAGTAATCGTAAAAGACATGATATGACAAATTCTTTCGTAGAATCTAAATTTAATCAGTGCACATATAGCTGCTCGCAACATAGTAGTTTAAAAATACAAAAGTGATAATAAAAAGTGTTAAAAAACCTTATAAATCCAATTATTGTTTATAAAGATGCTCGCAACCTAGAAACATTACAATCTATAAAATGAAACAACGGTGGACACCCTCATTAATTCGATTTGTGTACATATAGATGCTCGCGAATTAATATTTTAGAAGACAAACAAAGGCATATTCTAATGAAAAACGTTATAAATGCGATGAATGTTCTTATAGATGCTCGCAAATTAGTTGTTTTCTCCTCTCTTCTTGGTTGTATACTCATGGCTGAGGATCTTGACCACTTTTAAATTTTGTCAACCTTTGAGCGACCAAGACTTTTAAGCCGTCTCGACCTTCCGCTTCTCGCAGAGCAGAATGAATGGTGCCAGCAATACTCGTATAAAAAACATGAAATAACACATTGTGACGAAGAACCTAAATGTGATCAGTGTACATATAGATGCTCGCTAGTTTAAAAATATATAAGATGACAAAAAAGTCATGTGGAATGACAATACTGGTGAACACACTAATGAATGCGATGTATGTTCATATAGATGTTCGCAAATTAAAGTTTTAAAAGACATAAAATGACACATTCCCATGAAAAATCTAATAAATGCAATGTATGTTCATATAGATTTTCGCGAATAATATGCGTACTTGCCGGACCGAGGATTGGAACAAGGGACCCTTGACGCAATATGCCAACACTTAAGCCGCGCGGCCATTTTTGGTGGATGGTGAAAAACCTTATAAATGCAATGTATGTTCATATAGATGCTCGCAACTTAGTCATCTTAAAAACTTGCAAATGACAAATTATGGTGAAAAACCTTTAAAATTCGATGTATATTCATATAAATGCGTACGACTTTGTTGTCTTAAAAGACATGAAATGAATATGTACATATTATATAGAACATACTCGTGAAAAATCTTATAAATGCAATGTATGTTCATTTGGATGCTCGCGACGGAGTAATCTTCAAGCATATGTAAAGATATAAAATGGTGAAAAACCTTTTAAATAAATTGACTACTTATACGGAGGCTCGGCACAAAATTATCTTAACGCTCATAAAACGAAACAGGAGAAAAACCATTTGCGTGTGATGAATTTTATTTTGAAAGTAGTACCTAAACAAATATGTCATTTAAAAACTCATAATCGTGATGAGTTTAAATATAAATGTAAACAGATATGTAAGTAGGTACGTTGTTTAAGAACTAATAAACACACACATTCAAAAGAAAACCATTTGCGTGAAACAATTGTCGAAGCCGTTAGAGGCAATAATTTTTTAAAGAACCTACAAAACTTTATTTGATATCGATTCTGAATAGCATAATATGAAGTGACTAACACTTCTCTCCTAACATAACACCTACCAGAAGTACAAGCATACGTTGCACCACCTGGAGAAACAGAGAAAAAGAAGATGCAAATATTATTAGGAAGAGTTAAGTGCCTTCAAGTTAACCCCTTTATATAAAAAAAATATAAATGTCATTCCAATATTATCTTTTGAAGAAAATATCGTTGCATAAAAACATACCTATTGCATTTTTCAAAAGTATGCATACCTAATTGTATTCTAATAACTTAACGGTATTTATTTTTATTACAGATCATTTTAAAAAACAGTAGGTAAGTATAATTATATAATTTACTGCATTTTTCCTTATGAAACTGACATTGATCCATTCAAAATCAAAAATAAATAGATTAATGTTAAGAAAGTTGAATGATTTTGTAATTTGGACACTTTTGTGTAATCAAATTGTCAATTTTGAGGTAGTCTATTATAAACCGACATATTTAGTGAGCCTTTTGGCTATTTTGAGGAGACTCTTTTGACTAGATGTTCCAAACGGATGCGGTTGTTTTTGTTCGGGACATTTTGACGGGTTACTTAGTGAAAATGGAAAAATGCGAATTTTTCGCGTAATTTAAATGGAAAAACAATAAAAACTTCATGAAAAATCATGTAATTAAATTACTCAATGGTATGCATTTAAAAAATGTGGAAAAAAATGTTTGGTTTTAAAACTTGACGGCCACTCAAAATCTAATTACTAGCTTAATATAAGAGATAAAAATTTAAAAAATCGTGTTAAAAGTTAACATAAATAAACTTAATTGGATGCATTAAACAAAAAAATTTTAAGGCAAATTTAATGGTTCAAGTATCAAGTCACTAAATTTTAAAAAATAATATCTCTCACGATATAATCGATAAAACCAAAAAAGCACGTGCACAAACGTAAGCCAATAATAGACAAATTGATGATTTAATAAAAAGTTAAAATAGTTTGTTGGGTGGTTCTACTTAACGTTAATTAAATATTTCATATGGAATAACTCACGCACTATATGAGAAAAAAAATAAAAAAGTATGCAGAATTGCGCAATAGCTATGCTACAAGAGATTTAACTACAAAATATTTTTTTAAACCTACCCAGTCAGGTTTTGCATACAAACTTTAAAATTAAATAGCGCGCTGAATATAGGTGAAAAAGAAAAACAAAATCGTGCACTAACGTTCACTACCAACGCACAAGTGTTTACAATTTAAATTTAAGGAAAAACACATGTTTAGTGACACAAGTATCCAGCATTTAGCTGGGTCACCCAAATTGAAATGCGAATAACCCCCTTAATGTGCGTGCACAAACAAAAAAATCGCGTGCACAAACGTGCACTAACGATGCACAAACGAATGCACTCGAAAAAAGTTGAAATTTCAACATTGGGTGACCCAACGTTTAGCTGGAACACCCAATTTGTAATTGGAATTTTTCGGTTATTATAGGTGCACAAACGAAAAAAAATCGTGCACAAACGTGCACTAACGATGCACAAACAAATGCACGCAAAAAAAGTTGGAGTTTTAACATTGGGTGTTCCAGGTAAATGGACCTATTATAAACCGAAATATTTAGAGAGCATACACCGTTTTGGCTATTTTGCGAGACTCTGTTGACTGGATCTTCCAAACGGATGCGGTTATTTTTGTTCGGGATATTTTTAAGGGGTACTTACTGAAAATGGAAAAATAAGAATTTTTCGCTTAATTTACATGGAAAAACAATACAAAATACATGAAAAATCATGTAATTAAATTACTCAAAGCTGTGCATTTAAAAAATGTGGAAAAAAAATGTTTGATGCTAAAACTTGACGGCCATTCAAAATAACGTAAGCCAATAATAGACAAATTGATGACCTAATAAAAAAATCAAAAAGTTTGTTGGGTGGTTCGACTTAACGTTCATCAAATATTTCATATCAAATATCGCACGCACTATATGAGAAAAAAATAAAAAAAAGTATGCAGAATTGTGCACTAGCTATGCGACAAGAGTTCACTAAAAAAAATATTTTTAAACCCACGCAGTCTGGTTTTGCATACAAACTTAAAAATTAAATAGCGCGCTGAATACAGATGTAAAGGCAAAAAAGAATCGTGCACTAACGTTCACTGCTAACGCACTAGTGATAACAATTAAAATTTTGGAAAAAATCCAAGTTTAGTGACACAAATATCCAGCATTTAGCTGGGTCACCCAAATTGAAATGCGAATAACCCCCTTAATGTGCGTGCACAAACGAAAGAAACGCGCGCACAAACGTGCACTAACGATGCACAAACGAATGCACACAAAAAAAGTTGAAATTTCAATATTGGGTGACCCAACGTTTAGCTGGAACACCCAATTTGAAATTGGAATTTTTCGGTTATTATAAGTGCACAAACGAAAAAAAATCGTGCACAAACATACACTAACGATGCACAAACAAACGCACCCAAAACGAGTTTTAACATTGGGTGATCCAGATAAATGGACCTGTTAAATTGTGAAAATTGTGCAATAATGGAGCGTAATGAAGTCAGTAACGTCGCGGAGGGACTAGCGATGGAGACCGACTCGAATGAATTGGAATTGCTGTTGGAAGATCCAGTGGGTGAGCTAAGGGAAACAGTTAGATCACTGGACAACAAGGTATCACAAATTTTTTCAATCTTGACCCAACAGGGTCTGCCTGCAGTGGTGCCTACTCCGCAGAAGCCGATGGTAAACATCGACTCTCCGGTAAGTTTTTCCACCCGCAAGGCCTGAAACAGCGGAAAAACCCAACAGGATTCCGTTGCCTATATTTAGTGTCGTAGTTCAGGAGCCTGCTTTTCCGACGCCAGACAAAGCTCGGGTAGCGGAACTGACCAGGCTCCAACTGTTCGACACAGATAATTGGGCGGGGGTTCACTACGCTGAAACCCAAAAACAATATTTGGCGGCCCCGTCTTTCGTTGAGTTGGGACTCAACGATGAATTACGCCCCTACGATCATTCATTGCAAACGATTCATCTAATGGAGCGTACGATCGCCGGCCTCCAAAATGCGATGCTCGCTCAAAAGGAGTGTATTCGGGACGCGCTACAGCGAGTGGCGCAGAAGAACACAAGGCAAAAATACGATCAACATCTCAAGGGACTTCAGAGTCAACAAGAATAATAAGAGTTTTAATGGTAGGTAAAACTCCTTTCATTATGCATTTGTTAGAAATTTATAATCATACATAGGTAATTAATAATTAAATTTCAAAAATTATAAATCCTCCTCCTGTAAAATAGCATTTTGGTTGATTCGCTCTTTTTACAAAACACCGACGATATGTTCTTTTGCCGCGTTTAAGATAAATATTGTATTGAAAAACGTCTGTAAAAGAAAACATTAAAATAGAAAAAATGCAGATGGGCACTTTTGCCATTTGAAAACGGAGATACGCTGATCTCGTTATGATTCGCTCAATTGTTTTATTTTGACAGCAAAACATACTTAAGTATTATTGAAGTGTGTCAACCGTGTGAAGTGTTAATGTATCTATTATAAATATTAGTATCGACCGAAAACACTTTTCAGTATTGTGGCAACACTTTTCTTACATTACCCTGAATGTATCCTGGCTGTCACGTTGTTCCTGCCATATTTACACTTAACATGGATGTAAAGCATGAATGTGATTGAGAACACTCCGATATAGAAGGCAAGCCTTTGTTTGACATGCTGACTAGCCATCCAAATAACCCGGACCCTCGAACTCATGTAACGCAAAAGAATGCGGACGTTTCAAGTTGCAATTTCGAGGTTAGTTTTTGGAAACTAAATTATTTTAAAATAACATTAGATTGAGAATAAAAATGATTCGTTTAATAATATAAACTGTGGCTTTTTTACAAACTATGTAGGAACATAAGGTGATATTAAACTTTGTTTCAAAAAATTACATGGTTATACAATTTGACAGCTACAATACATCTGTGATATTTATAGGTTAGGTTAGTTTATCTACTAATTCATGTTAAATATAAATATTATACAATGTTATATGGTGATTACGTGACCCGAAACTGTTTTCACCGTGATAACAAAATGTAATAATGCTTCTTTCAGTACCTTAATATGGCGGACCTCTCTAATATAAAATCTGAGACAGATGATCAACCAGCTGTCGTCAAACGCGAGCTTATTGAAGATATCACACACCCATTATATGATGATGAATACCCTCAACCGGGTTGTACAAATTCAAATTACATGCCAATTGTAAGTAGTTATAATGTGTGCTGTCTTATATAGAAGGTTGGAATTATTAGAAATGCAATTTTGAAACTCATTTCAGCATTATTAATTCGCTCCAAATTGTTTCATTTAGTAGTTTTAGCTCACATTGATATTTTAAAACAATTTATGTGTAGGTTTATAAATCTTTCGCCAAATCATAAGCATTTATTTATGATGATTTATTATACAACACAATCATTCGAATGTAAAGCAATTATCAATGCGATTATCTTAAATTGCGATCAATTGTATGGTGAATAAAATTAATCGCGCGTAAGTTCTTTTGTAGGTAGGTAATACAAGGTAAGCCTATTGTCTATAAAAAAACTACTTGCAGCTGTAAAATACCATAAACAAAAGCAATATCTACGTGAAATGGGGTGAGATTAGACCAATTATTCTATTGTCAAAACTTTATATATCAAATTAATATTTTAAGCCTCAAATTATTATTACAGTGGTATTGTGTATAATATTATAAGATGCTGTAGGTATTTTGAATTTATTTCATTAGGCAATATTAAAATTATGAAAGCATTATTGGAGAATAAATACCAGGTAATTATCCACTATTTTTATCATTTACACAACAAATAAGCACTAGTGCTAGATAACGTTGTATCCAACAATACTTTCGTTTTGAGAAAAATGGAAAAAAAAATGAAACCAGTTCCTTATGTTTTTTTTTTACATATTTTTATATATAATAAACATACAATTTAAGAGTTGTAACAGTGTACAGTGGTGAATAAAGGCAATTATATTTGAATTTATTACAAATAAATAATGTCAAAAATATGAGGCTCAAACCAAGATTCATCGGATTCCGGTCAACATTATCCCGCCGCGTACGAATGTATCTTTAAACATATGTTTTTTTTTTATTTAAAATTAAAGACATCATGACAATGGCGTAGTCTGTTGAGCGCCTGTCTCAGAAGAAGGCGTGGAGGTGGTTCCAGTGCAGCGGCTGGAAAGAATTAAGTGTTTATTTATTGTATTTGATCCAGAGCATTATCCAATGGGCTGTTGGACAAATTATTAATAACCAAACCAAGTAAAAAGTCTGTTAACTGAGATTCATCATTAACATCGATGGATGCCCATATACGGAGCGGTGAATTGGTATTTTAATTTATAATACTAATAAACGGAAAAAAAGTTCTTTTTAAAATCTCAATTGTTTTTGTCGATGATTTCATACAATTATTGAAGCTCCGTAACCTAGAAATAGGCATCGGCTTAGAATGTAATTTTACAGCGTATGCAATTTAGAAAATCGGCGGTGCAGTTGTTACCTTGCATTTATTGAATCCAGCTTTGCTAACCAAATTTTCAGGTCTGCATCACCAATCTGCATCTGAAATAATATAATATAAGTCAGTGGCGAAGGGAAACTTTTGGAAAGAGGTAGGCTGTGTAGAGAGCACACTTGTCAGGTAAATACTTACGGGAAATAAGAAGATAATCTGATATTACTACTGATGAATAGGTACACGCTAAATCGACGAAGTATCAAAAACTCACCGACGATATAAAATTAAGCAATCCATTTGAATTATGTATTATATAAATTTATAAACATAACATACGCTCAAAGTATATTGTCATCTTCTGAAAACTTCCGCTGTTGTGTAATTGTTCCACAACAGTTTATAATTACTCCCGTAAAACTAAACATTTTAAAATACTTTTATATTTTAAACACTGACTAATGACGTAGATACAATATAGGATCTCAACTGACATAACTGACTGAATAAATTTTCTTAGTCTATGACTCCACTAACTGATAAATAAAAATCACGGGATAAATTATTTTTTATTTTTAACAATATTGTGATTGAATCACATAGAAAATATTTTTTTAATCTTATTTATTTATTATTTTCTTAAAGCGACAACCATCGACAATAAACATTGACATTAAGAGTATAAGCTGACTTGAGACGCTTATAAATCCAGACCAAATTTGTAGAATTGCCTGAAGAGAAATGAAGTCACAGCTATAGAAAATTGATTTTGGATTACCACGTTCAGATTTTAGTCATTTAGTTGAAAACAGGTGGCGCTTATCATTTGTTTTTTTAATCTAAGCTTGACTAAATAAAATATTCGGGATTCTAAATACAAATTCTGACGATAGATGACACAATGTTTTTGGATTTTGCACATTTTATTTATGTATTTAAATTTAAATTAAATACTTGAAGATATTATAGTTTTCTTATGAGGTAGGTTTTAAATAATTGCCTAGTATAGAGCTTTCGCCACTTATATAGGTATGTATTTTGATTATCGATAGACGACCCATAGTTGTTAGATGTACGAGTATGTTACTTTGAATTCTTCTTAAATGTGAAAATACAAAATAATAATGAAAAACATATATATCATGATGATGAATGTTTATTCTACCATCCCCAAGGTTGGTGTCTTGGTCTGTAGAGTCTCCTTCGTAGAGGAAGGAGCTTTAGCTGATAGGTACTCATGCTAAGAACAGGGCACACAATAGGTAAAAGATTTGATGTCCTCATGGGAAGAAGCGACTCACAACTCTGCGATGAATGTGATGTTTTTGATGACATTGCACATATAGCAGTACAATGCCCTAAATGTGAACGACACGGAGTACAGTTGCGAATTGCGGATATCTTTGAGAATGTCAAAGAGTTGAACGGTGCCCTGGCGGTGGGTAAGACGGAAGAGTTTGGCAAAATTGTAAAGATCTTTAACAGAATTGGAGTCAGGACCGTATCGGCGGATCCCCTTCTAGAAGAGAAGAGGTGACACGACAGCAAGTCGCAGTGAAAGCCTTAGTAAAATCATAAAAAAATATAATTTTTGTCACCCTCTGAGCTGACTCTCTGAAAGATGGAAAACCCACCAGAAGAATTTTAATAAAGTTTCATTACCTGTAGCACGTGCCATTCTTCCTTATGCCTTTGTATCCGTTTATGCTGTTCTTCCTTATGCTTTTGTATCCGTTTAAGCTGTTCTTCCTTATGCTGCCGTATCCGTTTATGCTGTTCTTCCTTATGCTGCTGTATCAGTTGATGCAGTTCTTCCTTATGCTGCAGTATCCGTATATGCTGCACGCGCAATAACTCCTTCTGAAATAAAATAATATATGATGTCATTATTTGTGAATATCAAAGACATAACGTACTCTCATCATGACGATTGAGTTGTGATTATATTGAGATAAAACGCGACAAATTTGGTCTATTGTTTCGTCACTATGCAGAATATTTTGAACCATCACCACCTCTGTAAATTCTAGGATGAAGAGTGCCAACTCTAATGTATTTGTATATATTTAAAATTATTATTCATTATTCATGCTAATTTCAATTATTTTTAACAGTTTCTACGTGTGCGTACGTTAAAATTACTTGCGATAATACATCCATAGATAATATTTTGAACAAAACCCAACCTGCAGATTATAGATAATAGAGCACATTCTTAAAGTAAATATGTAGTGCCAACAGCTAAAAGCAAAAAACCCGCGATTTTGACATGCGTCGAAAATGTGTAGATATGTAGAAAATGATAAAAAACGTTCATTAAATCATGCAGGTGTTGATGCAGTGCGGTACAGCGTGAGGTGACCTGATTGTTCTTCTGGTGATTTCGAAAAATTTTGCCAACTGACAATGTTCGTTTAACGGTTCAAAAAGTGCTGCGGGATGGGAGCATCAGTCTGATAACATATTAAACACAAAGAAAAACGACATTACACACTTTTTTCCCGTAGAGGCAGCTTACTGTGACGTCATATTGTGATAGTACGCGACGTGTAGCATAATATAATCACAATTTTATTCAATTGTATTTCTTGCTTGCTTATATTATTTCATTGTTCAATGCTAACGATTTAAAAAAAAAACTAGATAGGTAGGTACGGCCAGTGGCGCATCCAGGATTTAATATTAGGGGGGGGGGGGGAAGGAGGAGAATGTAAATTAGTACTATATGCTCTTTTTCTTCTTCACAGCCTAATTTGTCGTTTATCGGTCTTTTGTCTATTGCACTCGGTGTACCTACACCATGGTCCCCATATCCTGAAGCGGGCCCTCAGGCTAGGATATTTGAGGGCCCCCCTACCTACCGCTAAGATTAAAGGCAGTGTGAACCACTACATAAACGTTTTTCAAATTGTGTTTTAGTTAAAATTAAGGGTACTTATACAGTGAATTATTGGTGATTTTTAATACATCTACTTAAATAATGGAGCTGTCGAGTATTGACGTATAATAATCAAAAAATATATTGCACAATTATATAAGTACTTGAAAATGTTTATGGCCATGAAGTTAGCGCCGCAGGCGACTTTTTTACTATTAAAGCTAATTTATGATGTGTGTTTACCTCACTTATCTGGTCAACCTGACATGCCGGGCCCCCCAAAGCTTGGGCCCCCAGACTAGAGCTCTGTCAGCCCTCCCCAGCCATGACCTACACCACTCCGGAATTCGGGTGGACACCGAGAATTTTTTGACAGTTCTATTAGGGATTGGGTTTCAAAAAAAACCTGACATAACTGTTTCGAATTTTTTGTGTTAGAAATTAAAATCTACGAAATTTTTCTAAATAGGGTGCTGGAAAATTATTACAAATCATTTTTTTGCCGTGTTTTTATTTGTCTAAGCCCAAAAGTATAGTTTATTGTCTTTCAATTTCAATGTTAAAAATCATTCTGATAATTTTCATTTTTGGGGGGTGCCAGGGCCCCTTGCCTCCCCCCCCTGGGTGCGCCACTGTGTACGGCAAACAAGAGATTTTTGTTTACGCAAACAAGAAACAAAACTTCTTCGTTCGTATCTACGTATTTGTTTTCATTGTACTAAGACTAAAATATTTTACTGATGATGTTAGTTTTTAAAATTTAACAAAACTCTTGCGAAACAAAGCGATAATGTGTTATTGAACCATACATAGTTTTGGATAATTTATAGATGGAAGAATATTTTTTATTTATTTTGGTTTGGTAAAGGTAAGGTTTAACGCATTTTAAAAAACTAACCCAGCCATCTGTAATATGTATTCTTAATTGAACTAAAACAAACAAGTATGATTGCAAGAGCGCACTATTTTATCGGATTGCCCATAACAGTGGAATGTCGTTCGGTGATTATACATTCACCTGCCAAATTAAGTCATACATAGGCGACCAATTATTGAATAAAGAGCTCTGGGAGACCCTTTCTGGCTAGTCGTAATGATGATACTGTTACATAATATTAATAATGTTGCCATTTTCAGAAGCGTGAAAACGGTCTGATGAATTTTAAGTATGAGAATAAGGATAAGGCAGTCATCATCAAAGAAGAATTCGTTGAGAATGCAATCTACCAAGATAATGCTGAATTAACTCAACCTGGCTCCTCTAATCTACAATACAAGCCATTAGACCAGGTATGCTTAGTTGTTTTTTTTTAGTCCGATGAAACTTTAAATTGTAAAAAATATTATAAGATAAATTTAAATATTTTTTTTTTAAATCGATACCTTCATGGCATTAACATTTGAAAATGATTTCGAACATGTGGCCTTAGTATTCTCAATTAAGCAAATTCTGGGCGCCCAATTTGGACTACTTTTAATAAAGCACTGCCGGTCGTATAGTATGGAAAATGTAGGCTTCTAATACGTTAAATGCTGCTGGTTTATCAGCATATACCAGTGACTTCACGAAGCCGCACACGAAGTTATCCATATATATCACATCGCACAACCCTGTATTCCAATTGACAGGTCCATTTCTTAAAATCAAACTATCGCCAAATCTTGATTTAAATAAGGCGATGGTTGCGGTCACTCTTTGTGCACATCCTATTGAAATGACTGTTCTGCCGGATGAATCCGTATTAAAACAAAATATAAATCATGGTTCGATAAGGATATCCATTGACCTTAATGTGAGCTTCGGCCCCATTTTTTAATAAATGTACGACGATGACACCAGCGTGTAAACCGCACCACATGGTGCTTTTTGTAGATCTACGGAGTCTTCTAAAGTTGTATTTTTTCGTGTGGGCAATTTTCCTTATTAACAAACCCGTGCAAAAATGAGCCTCATAGCTAAACGCAATTTTGCTCTAAAATGCAGTTTTAAGTTGCGTAAATCGACAACAGCTTTTCTAAGTAAATTTGGATAATTTATTAGCGTTGTTCCAGCGTGGTTCTGTTCATGAAGATTTGCCGGGCTAGGTATTATACTAATCATTAGGTATGCTCACATACTGTAACTTAAAGTTTAGAAAGTATCTTTATTTAGGTACATATTTTTTCCGAATTATACGCGACGTAAATGAAAACTCTGCACTTATTGGTGGTATTGGTTTGTGTGTGGATTCTTAGGAATCGAGGGCATCCGTTGTTTGTTCTCCCAAGGTGCAAAACTAACTTTCCATTTGCAATGCCAATTGAGAGGGCAATAAGTTTGTACAACCAAATCACTTCAGATATTGACATATTTCACCTGCGTCAGGATGAGTATAAGTGGGCATTGTTTTATAAATTCTTAAAATAGGGTCTGCTTAGCTCATTCAGTGACTTCCTTGTTATTAAACACTTTTAATGTCTACACTAATTCTACTGTTTAATGCTCGTCCTTTTCTTTTTTTTTTAATATACATGTAATACTCTTTTATTGATATTTATTTTCTTCTAAATATTATGTTGTGAACGTCTTATATTAATAATTTGTAATGTTCACCACAATTTAAAAAAATATATCTTAAATGTCAACAAGTTAGCGCAGTGTAACGTATCGATTTGACAAAAAAACACTTTAAAAACGACAGTATCAGTGCTATATTAGGAAACATTGTAACATAACTATATTTTATTGATATTTTATAGATAGTTTTGCTTTGAATATATTATCATTCCTATTCTTTTTGTAGATATGTACCCAGAAATGTTTTGCATTACGTAACAGTAAAGCATTGGATATCGTTAAAAAAGATACGGTTGATAATGACCCAAGTAACAACAAAATAGCACATGCAATCAATAAAAACAGAAAAATGATGACGCAGTATTCGGAAATAACCATTGATGAACAGAACATCAAACATGAATTATTTAAGAAATTATACTTGCCAAAGGAGGTTCAAATTAAGTTGAGAAGAGTTACATATTTTCTACGTAACTTTATTTGTAATAATTGTTGTGGAGTGTTTGAAACTGTAAAACATCTAAATCATCACTACGTTTCATGCGTGAAGTCTCAGCATCTTAAGTTATACATGACACATACTAATGAAAAAAGACAGAAAGAAGAATTTCGCATTTAAAGAGACATCAAATGACACATACTGGTGAAAAACCACATCAATGCGATGTGTGTATTCAAAAGTTCATCACAAACAGTGAACTCAAAAATCATAAAATGACACACACTGGTGAAAAACCACATCAATGCGATGTGTGTTTTAAAAAATTCATCACAAAAAGTAATCTCAAAACACATAAAAAGACACACACTGGTGAAAAACCACATCAATGTGATGTGTGTTGTAAAAAATTCATCAACAATAATGGACTCAAAAGACATAAAATGACACATACTGGTGAAAAACGACGTCAGTGCAATATGTGCTTTAAAAAGTGCAACTCAAATAGTGATCTCAAACGATATAAAATGACACATACTGGTGAAAAACCACATCAATGCGATGTGTGTTTTAAAAAATTCAGACAAATGAATGCTCTAAATTATCATAAAATGACTCACTCTGGTAAAAAATCACATCAATGTGAAGTGTGTTTTAAAAAGTTCAGACAAATTAATGCTCTAAAAAATCATAAAATCACTCATACTGGTGATAAAAAACTTTAATGCAATGTATGTTTAAAAAAATTTACGCACTTAAATACTCTAAAATCACATCAAACGGCACATACTGGTGAAAAACCACATCAATGCGATTTGTGCTTTAAAAAATATCTGAATATTGGTAATCTCAATATACATAAAATGACACACACAGGTGAAAATCCTGATAAATACAAAGTATGCCCATATAGATGCTCGCGACTTAGTTTTATAAACCATAGAATGGCACACACAGGTGAAAAACCTCATAAATATAAATGCGTGGTATGCCCATATAGATGCTCACAACTTAGTACATCTAAAATACATAAATGAAGATACGTAATGTGAAGACCTATTCACTGCAAGAAATGCCCATGTAGGTATTTGTGTAGATGAATACATATCCCTCGTAATATCATGTGCAGCATTTATAATGCAGTTTTTGGATGCGGAAATGATGGAAGAACTCTCATTATGTTTCACACGTGCGTAATTGCTGATCAATGTCAAGAGAATGTTTTCTTGCGCAACACCAATAAAAGGATACACACCGGTTAAAAACATTATACGTGTCATGTATGCTTTAAGAGTTGCTCATATTAAAGTTCGTGAAATGGCATATTCTGATGAAAAACCTTATAATCGCAATGTATGTTCATATCAAAGCTCGCAATTTTGTGATCTTAAAAGACATTCAATGTCGTACTGACGAAAAACATTATAAATGCACGGTAATGGTCTTAAAAGACGTCTAATGAGACATGTTAGTGAATATTTTATTAAAAGTTATATTTTTCTCGACCCTGTCCGATCATAAGATCATAATATGGGCCTCCACAGAGTGGAGGTAGTATTACCATATTTAGTTTTTACCAGAAATGGATGTCAGCCGGGATTCGAACCTGGGACCCACGACGCTACAGGTCGAGGCTTATGCCGCGGCCATCGTTTATGATATATATTCATAATATGGACGTCTTTTGCTTAAGATTCATACGTTGAATATCTTTATATGTATGTTAAGAATGCTTAAATGCTATATCGACGTTTGATATAGATAGTGCACATTGTATATTAAGAGTATTTGCATGAAGTTATTGGTTTGTCGGACGGCGCCTTGAATGACTACCATTATATTGCTATCTGATTTAAATCTACTGATTTTGCCGCCTTTGTATGAAGTTGCCTCAGACTATTGTTAATAAAATCGACGTTGTTTTTCTTGTTAGTTGTATTGGAATTTCCTACCGGATTAAATTAATACTACGTGTTGTTTCCTGCCAAAACTATCGATCATCTGGAAAATAGAAAAATGTATTTAGTACTGTGTTTATGAAAACCTGAATTGTTATTTTAAAATTATTAGATGTTGGAAATTAGCCACACTAATTTATCGGTATCGTATATTTTCATAATTACCCACTTAAAAAATATTCTGACACGTAAATTAGGATTGTATTAGTTTTATATTCTATCATTTTATTTATAAATTTGATAAAAAAAATATAGCTAGATATATAATTGTTGGATTTGCTCATAAATATGATAAAATATAATTTTGTAAACTTACTGATCATTGCTGTTTTATACGTACTTCACCATGTCATTAATTACCCAGTGTCGGGGCATAGTGCAAGAACAATTTCGTACTACCTACCTAGGTCCATCGCCACGTCTCGCGATATGTGAGACCGTAGCGTAGCGTAGATTTCTTTTGTGGCATCGCTGCGGGGAACAGGGGGTCGTCCATGGTGACGGAACTCACGAGGTCTCGCGATGGGTTTGTTTCTGATGTATTTATATTCAATATTGAAAAAAAAATATTCTCAGTATATTGATTTTTTTTTATAATTTTTGTTTTGAAGATACAGTTGGCTGCTGATACACTCTCACTTTAGCCTATTGCTAGTGCCTACACTTTAATTTCAAAAAAAGGCTGAAATATGTTACCTAATCTCAAAAATCGTCGGCTTAACAATACATGCAAACAAGCTCCTTGATAACCCGTCAATATATTCTAGTTATTAAATAATTGTTTAGTAGATAACATTTTAATGTTGTATACCCAAATTTTTGTACCTATTAAATGTCTAAAGTTGTAATGTATAATGACGAATGAGATGTTAAATAATAGTATAATTAATATTGAGGTTATGTAAAATGTACTATATTAAATATTTAGTTAATAAAACGTAAATTATACAGCGTAATAATCGAATATAATTTAAATTCAGTAGAATCGTTTGTAATAGTAAAATCATAAATCTAAATAATAAATACGGAATAATATTAAAATGGTAACACCATTAGATAATACATTGTAAATTTATTGTTTTGTCGCGTTATTAAATAAGGCGAACCCCGTTGCGTTTCTGCTATTTTTTTCATTATTATTCTTCACTGGGTACTGGCTGTGAACCCTGTCGAAGTTAAATAGCATCTTTCGCTCAACCGGCAAGCACTTACTGTCGGCAAGCTTATTATATAAAGCTCGTGCGAGCAACCAATAACCAATTAAGAATAAATATAAGTTTTATTAAGTATCTATTAAGTAAAGTTTAAATAATGTGCTCTTAAAAAAAGAAAAAAAATATAATAAAAGTGAATCTACCAAAAATTTGTGTTGCCCGTAAATTACCTACTATCTCACCCGTGTCCCTTTATGACACTATAGTCCCGAATCTACCCTTACGAAAGTGAATAATTAATATAAACAAATCTTTGACACCTCGTTTCGCCCGACTGAGCTAAACCCCGAAAGATCCTGAGGATATGTGACAGCCCTGTTATGTTATGGGGTTTGGATAATAAAAATTGGTATTACTATTGTTTATTATTCGTTCATTATAATCCACTGTAAATTAACATAATAATCACTTAATACTTTATAATTAATAAGTTTGAATACCTATTATATTGTTATTAGTAAATGGCTCCACAACCCAGTGTCGACCTTGTCCGCCTCACAAAGAGGTTTCATAACATTATTTTAGACTCGAAATGGACGTTAACCACTTTGCTCAACCAAAAGGTGCATCCTCTGGATTCAAACACACATTGAAAATCAATATGTAAATTTTGTCAGACCACGCCGATACATTACTACTCGGCCATCGCGGGCGCTAATATTATCATCATCATCATCAGCCGGGGTCAATCCACTGCTGGATGAAGGCCTCTCCAACTCTCTCGGTCCTGTGTCGTTCGCTGCCACGTATTTCCGCCGAACTTTACCAGTTCGTCAATCCAGCGGCTTTTAGGGCGACCATGTGGCCGTTTCGTACCCCTTGGGTACCATTGGATGACGGCATTTGTCCAGCAACCGTCCTTTCGGCGAGCAATGTGTCCCGCCCATCTCCATTTCAGCTGTTTGGCAACGTCGATTACATCGCGTACTCTTTTCTGCTTCCTAACCCATTCGTTCCTTTTACGGTCCTTTCGCGTGATGCCCAACATGCACCTCTCCATGCCTCGCTGTGTGACTCTTAGCCTTTGGACATCTCTCGTGTTGAGGGTCCACGTCTCGCAGCCATACGTGAGCACGGGTATTGCACATTGGTTGAACACCTTACGCTTAAGACATAATGGTAGGTCACTCTTGAAGATAATATTCAGACGTCCGAAAGCACTCCATCCCAGCTTTGTTCTTCGAGCAATTTCATCGTGCATGCTTCCGTCTATGGACACCTGCTGTCCGAGATAGACGTAGCTGCTGACTTGTTCGAGTTGGGTGCCAGAAATACAGATTATCGCAGGGTCCGAAAAACAGTTCCTCATCACTTTTGTCTTTGAGACATTTATCTTTAGACCGACCGTTTGACTGACATCCGCGAGTTCTTGCATTCTACCTTGGAGGTCTTTCGGGTCTTGTGAGAGTATAACAATATCATCTGCAAAGCGCAGGTAACTGAGGTGCTCCCCATTAATTGGAACACCTTTTTCCTCCCAATCAAGTTTCCTAAATAAGTCCTCAAGAGTAGCGGTGAATAGTTTAGGTGAAATGGTATCACCTTGCTGGACACCTTTGTTAATGGGGAATTTACATGACCGTTTGTGGAGTTTCACGCATGCTGTGGCATCACTGTATATACTGTTCAATATGTTTATGTAGCGTCTGGTTTTGGTTGCTAAGGGCGTCTATAATTGAGAATTTTTTGATGGAATCAAACGCCTTTTCATAGTCTATAAAACCAAGATATAATGGCAGTTTGTATTCCTGGTAGCGCTCTATGATTTCCCTGACGACCTGTATATGATCCATAGTACTGTAGCCTCTTCTGAAACCGGCTTGCTAATATTATAGCAGTTTTTATTATTGTTCAGAGTCCAACAAGAGTGTCGATTTCAGTGACATCCCTAGACAAAATGCCGCCCCTAGGCAGCGCTAGAATGCCGCTCCATTTTTATACAGTATATTTTATCCTCCTTTCATGAATTCAATACCTACATATCTGAGAAAGGTGTAAGCCTACATTCTTAACACTCCTGTTGCCATGAGGAACTCGCACTTTATTTAGGTCCTTAAATCATATATACCCTATTTATTAGTATCTACAGAAAAATCAACTTTTAGCTATTTGTAGATAAAATGCTTATACGTGAAAATAAAAATGCACAAGTAGTTTAATTCAATGTTTTCTATATAAAATAATTAATTTCGAAAGTCAGATCGATATTTTGATAAGACAGTGATAGTGCTATGTAAAAAGATGTACGCTAGAGAAACCCACATAATAGTTTTGTAAAGTGAGACACTATTATAAAATGTTATTTGTTAGAACAGCAAGAGCAATTTATGTGTTTGTCAATTTAATTATATGACAGATGCGCTTGTACACATCCTCCCATAATATAACGAACCTTGAAGTATAAATTTTTCAGTGCATTTGACGATAAATGCCAAAGTAACGCTTAATGTTATGTTATTCAGGAGAAAAACCAGTTGCGTGTGATGATTGTGATTTGAAATGTAATCAAATATGTCATTTGAAAACACCTTGTAGTCTTAAAATATGTTGAATGAAAATTGATACTGGTGCACACCCTCAAAAATGCGATTTGTGTTCATATAGATGCTCGCGAATTAAATTTTAAAAAGACACAATGACGCATTCTGAAGAAAATCTAATAAATGCACTGTATGTTCATATAGATTCTCGCGAATAGTATGCGTACTTGCCAGAGCGAGAATTAGAACCTGAGACCCTCGACGCAATAGGCCAACTCTTAAGCTGCGCCGGCATTTTTGGTGACTGGTGAAAAACCTTATAAATGCAATGTATGCTCATATAGATGCTCGCAACTTAGTCATCTTAAAACAAACAAATGACCAATTCTGGTGAAAAACCTTTAAAATGCGATGTATATTCATATAAATGCGTGCGACTTAGTTGTCTTAAAACACATGAAATGAATATATACATATATAGAACATACTCGTGAAAAATCTATGTTCATATGGATGCTCGCGACGGAGTAATCTTCAAACACATGTAAAGATACTTAATGGTGAATAACCTTTAAAATAAATTGACTACCTATACGGAGCCTCGGCACAACATTATCTTAAAGTTCATAAAACGAAACAGGAGAAAAACCATTTGCGTGTGATCTATTTCATTTTAAATGTAAACAAATATGTAATTTAAAAACTCATAAACGTGATGAATTTAAATATAAATGTAAACAGACATGTAGATCGGTACGTTGTTTAAGAACTCATAAACTCACACATTCAGAAGAAAACCATTTCCTTGCGTGAAACAATTGTCGAAGCCGTCAGAGGCAATAACTTTTTAAAGTACCTACAAAACTTCATTTGATATCGATTCTGAAGAGCATAATATGAAGTTTTTGTCTAACACTTCTCTCTTAACATAATAGGTACCTACCAGAACTACAAGCATACGTTGCACCATCTGGAGAAACAGAGAAAAAGAAAAAAATCATAATACCTATGCAAATATTATGAGGAAGAAATAAGTGCCTGCAAGGTAACTCCTATATACAAAATAAATATAAATGTCATTCCAATACTATCTTTTGAAGAAAATATCGTTGCATAAAAATATATTGCATTTTTCAAAAATATGCATACCTAATTGTATTCTAATAACGTTACGTTATTAGAATACAATTAGGTATGCATATACTATATAAAATAATATTACGGATCATATTGTTAAAAAACAGTAGGTAAGAATAATTATTAATTACTGCTTTTCCCGTATGCAACTGACATTGATCTATTCAAAATCATAAATAAAAAGATAAATGTTAAGAATGTTGAATGTTTTTGTAATTTTGACACTTTTGTGTAATCAAAATATCAATTTAAAGGTAGTAATTTTAAGTTTTAGGTAGTATAAACGGACAAATTTAGTGAGCATTACACCGTTTTGACTCTTTTGACTGGATTTTCCAAACGGATGCGGTCTTTTTTGTTCGGGATATTTTCACGGGGTACTTAGTGAAAATGGAAAAATGCAAATTTTTCGCGTAATTTAAATGAAAAAACAATAAAAACTTCATGAAAAATCATGTAATTAAAATACTCAAAGGTGTGTAATTAAAAAATGTGGAAAAAAAATGTTTGGTTTTTAAACTTGACGGCCGCTCAAAATTAAATTACTAGCTTAATATAAGAGATAAAAATTTAAAAAATCGTGTTTAAAGTTGACATAAATATACCTAATCAGATGCATTTAACAAAAAAATTTTAAGGCTAATTTATTGGTTCAAGTATCAAGTCATTAGAGACCAAACGTTTAGCTGGAACACCCAATTTGAAATTGGAATTTTTCTGTTATTATATGTGCACAAACGAAAAAAAATCGTGCACAAACGTGCACTAACGATGCACAAACAAATGCACCCAAAAAAAGTTGGAGTTTTAACATTGGGTGATCCAGGTAAATGGACTTGTCGAATCTCTATTTATTTTCTTTAGAGAGCATAGACATTTTTTTTTTCATCGAAGTCCTGATGTCTATGGTAGTTGCCATTTTATATTTTCCAGTTAAACACGTTAGCCGGAGGTCGTGAACTATTGACAGATTTAATATCAAATACCGCATAAAATGGAAGAAAAACCCGGTGAATTATCACATGACGAAACGGCGGAGGAAATCAGCGACGGTGCATACCTATCAATTGACGTAAATCACTTCAACAGCAAGGGTCGATTTGACGTGTCAGTCAAACAGGTAAACATCGAGGACCACGATAGTATCCACTTAAAAGAGGTAAGTAGATTTCTAATTTGTTTAGGCGAGGGTATTCAAAATTCTGTTTCAAATGCGCAGTAACTAAGCACGACTAATCTACAAAGTGAACAACCGAGTGTAGACAATATTGTTTTAATATCGGACGGAACCAAAACTATGTAATTATACAGAGCTTTTTCATTCGATTTTACGAAATAAGTATTGCAAAAGTCATCACGGTTCTTGTCTGTTTAGTGGAAGCCGACGGCAAACAAATTTAATTCAAATTTCTATATACTAGATTATAGTTAGGTTAGCGTGAATGCTTTAGGTTAAGGCCAGATAGGCAGGCGCCTTGCTTGGTAACTACGTGCTAGGTGACATATCCTAGCGAACAGACGTGCACTATACCATCGCAATGGCCACACTGGACGCTTCGCGCCTCGCTACGTGATTATTAGCCACCTCGTGAGTTTCCCGGCGAACAAACGTGTTGGTTATTTTTATTGTGTCACTAGTGATTTGGAAGATGGCGGATGTTTCTTCAGTATGACAAACAACAAACACTGTATATTTTGAGGTTATGAATAATGAGGCGTGGGATGAATAATTGACAGTAGGTACGCATGCAAATCTTTCGCAAATCCGAAATTTTAAACTTAATTCACTGTGAGAAGTAGTTTTCTGGTTAGTTTTGAGAGCGACATAAAGTTGTTGACTTGAGCGCTCCCGAATGTCAAATGAATTTGTACCTAAGCACGTAGCGTGCAATGTGGCAGAGTGTTTTAGTAGACAAGCATAGTACCTACCTATGTTGCCGAAGTCTTAGTAAAATAATCTGCTGTTGATTAGCACAGTGCATCGTATTAACCATCATCAGTTGAGTAGGTAATAAGACTTTGATTTAAAAGACGCTTTTAGTTTTTTTAGTTAGAGTATTTACCCAACCCGGCAAGGTTGAATTACCTGATCTTAGACTAAGGCCATCCTCTCACGTAGAAATTAAAATCCAACAAACTGGTTGCTGATGGAATTCATAAACTGGCCAGTGACATGCTTCGCACACCGGGCTACCGAAATCCAATAATCTCATAACCTCAAACTGTCAAACTGTCAAACCCATTGACTCTCCTAGGTACTTAATCCTAAGCGTTTTCCGTAATATCTTTACGGGAATATTCTGGCAGCCAGTAATTATACAGGCAGGAGTATTTCTCAACATCAGCCACATGTTTTAAATTAAAAATCGGTTCGCCTATCTCTAAATTTTTACGTCTTGACTTGTTATTGCTTGTGTATTTCAGTTAAATAGTACCAATTTGAATGATTTTTTATCGAATCTACAGATATTAGTACCATTGTTTAATAGGTGACTGGAAACTGGGAGACTAGCATGTCGCATCTCCTCGGTTTCAGTTGCGGAGTATTAGAATCTGAGAGATTCCAGTCTAGCCGTCAGCAAGCCGGCATTGAAATACATTAGCTGGATACTGGAGTTTCAGTCTCGTCTTTTATGAGTATCCACGTGAGAGGATGGCCTTACTAGGTTGCTCTACAATCTCCCGAATAAACACGAAGAGGATCGAGCGCGAGAGTGTGGTAGATCAGTTATTCTTCTTCCTGTGGCAGTTCTTTGTGCCTATAGAGTTCACGTTGTTATTATGTATTGTGTAGGTACTGTTATAGAACAACTTTATATAAACACCTTTTATATTTAAACTGGCTTTATTAGAATGTAATATCTATATAAAATGAATGTTTGTTTGTTTGTCCGTCTGTCCCGTATGCGTTCCTATACCATTCGTCCGATTGTGGTGAAACTTTCGTGAGTTGTTGTGCGCACACCCGCGAAGGTTTCTGAATTAGTACAAATAAACTTGTTTTTCTTCTTCTTCTTCTATTCGTATGCGTTCCTATACCATTCATCCTATTGCGACAAAACTTTTGTGAGTTGGTTTCTCAATAAGTGCAACCATCTTCTTCTTCTTCTATTCGTATGCGTTCCTATATCGAATTCCAAAAATCCATGATTCTCACATAGACAGCTGGATGTGGCCTAGTCGTCGGCAAAGGAATGACCAATTCGTTGGTGTTGGTATGACTCGCAGCCCAAGCATGCAACTTTGTCTTTTTAAATTAAAAAGTCGCATTCCACCAATCTGAAGATAAGAGGTGGATAAGATGGAGGAGTAAGAGCCGGCATAACGCGGCAAAGACTATGCTTTGCTCTTCTTCTTGGTCGTACACTCATGGCTGAGATCGACATTTTTGTGTTTATGGATTTTTTTAGTTTTGGAAAGCGCTTATGAGCAGGTATTAAAAAGGCCAATAATTAAAATTTGTCGTAATTAAGCATGGCAGTCGTAGGATAGTGGTAATGCATTAGTGCGCGATACCCAAAAGACGCAGTTTTGTTTCTTACTTTTTTTCGAAAAAAAAATTCTCTGTTGGCTATATTTTCTCATGAGTGTTTTCAAAACTATGTATGTTTAATATGGTAAGGTAAATACATATCGCATTCTGAGATCTATAGGGTTGCAACTGCAAAATTACCCAAAATTGAACACATAATTTATTTTTTCGCAAGAAAAAAAACGCACTCGATTGGATTCGAACAACCGCTTGTTCGGTTATCAGCCGAACGCACTACCTTTACGCCACGGTATGATAATGCAATTGTGACGATTATACATTATAATATTATAGTTTAGAATTGTTCCGTTGCCTAGGCAGCGAATCTATTATTGTCGGCGATTTGCAATTCCTTACCTAAACAAAATATTAAACGTCAGAGTGACAATTGGTACTTTAAAAATAATAACAACGATAAATAATGACATAATTTAGTAATATAAGTTAAAATTTTTAGAAATAAACCAACGGCGCTTCAATAACCGGCCCGTTTTCTTACGTATGTAATTTAACAAGATAATTAAGAGCTAGTCGAAGAATCTAGGTTATCACACGTTTTGTTCTTCTTCTATCGTGCGTACATAAGTACACACACCGACTTTTTTTTAATCGTCAGATATTGAAATAAATTATATTTCAAATCCTACTGATGATTAAGTTATTTTTATTGTTCTCCTTTATTTCTCTATGTTTTATATTATTTTATTATTTTTTATTTCTTTAATAAAAGATTTTTTATATAAAACACTTATTTTAATAAATTATATATGAAAAAGTTGCATTTTGTTTTTTTCTATTAAAACTATGAAGCCGCATTTGCAAGTTTGTTCGTCAATTCTCAAAATATATGGCCGCAACTGCAAAAATTCACAATATAATTTTAAAAAAATATTTATATATTTAGGAACTACAGTAGGGTAAAGTACACAAAATTATTCTAACATGGTACAATTTTCTGCGGTCTACTGCAATTAATTAAATTGGAGTTAGTTATTTTACATTCAAACTCAAATTACTCAAGATCATGTTATTTGCAGTTACGACCCTATATATCTCAGTGTGCGATATGTTATGCAATATGTTAAAACGGCAGATTAAAGTACTTAATGTAGACGGTATGTCTTTCGGTGAGTATACATCCACTTGGTGGCCACTGAAAGCAGAGGATACAGCTGTGGCAGGTCTTATCCAGAAATGGATTGACTATGGCTGATCCTAATGGCGATGCTGTTACATAATATTATTAATAATGTTTTTATTTTCAGGGGTGTGAAGACAGCCTGATCAATTTAAGGTCGGAGAATGATAATGAAGCTGTAATCATCAAACAAGAATTTGTTGGCGATGAAATTCGCCAAATCAATAATGAGAATCCCCAACCCGGCTCCTCGGATCGACAATACAGCCCAGTAGACCAGGTACGTTCATTTACAGGTTCACTAATAACACAACGTTTAAACATTTTCTTTTTATATTCGAAAGATCGATATCTACATTGCATTAATATTAATAAAGTCATCGCAGTTGTGCTCAACGCAAAAAATTCTGGTCACTCTATTTGGATGTCACTTATTCGAGCACTGCTGGTCGTATGCGGCGAACAATATTGGCTTCCATTGGATTTATCAGGATACGCGTGACTTCACGAAGTTTTAGAGTGAAATAATCCAGATATATTAAATCAACTCATTGCGTTTATAATCGGTTCGCGAAAGAAAATAAATGAAAATCGTGTCATACTAACCTCATCGGGCGGCGGAGGAAGCCGCTGCGCGAACTTCTAATTTTGATGGATTTGTGTTTGAGACCGCTGTAGCGAGAGAATGCTTCCTCTGATAGCGGCAATTCTGGTGCCAATTTGTGTGTAAAGAACTAAGCTAAGTAATACAGTAACAAACAATTTAATTGGTAACAAAAATGCCTGTACCAAATAAGATACAAAAACTTGGTGGAGCGAGTAGTAGTAATTCTGACAGACAGTGAAAATGGAAAACCGTTCAGTTATATGAAATCTGTTAAAGAAGCTTGGTTAAAATACTCCCACGACCTTTTTGAAAAATTTGAAAACAAGCAAAAATAATATATTAAAAGAATAAAAATTATGCCTTCGTCAAGAAACACAGTGAAAGATAGAATCTCTCATTGTAATATTTAAACCTTTTTTAATAGAATTCTTAAATACTACTTTTTCATTTTTTCTCTATAAAAAACTGCTCGGCACGTCAGACAGTCGATAGATTATATTTGAAAAATTTTGGCACTCGTGCCTACGTAAAGAGGTTCACCAACACCGTGTCTAGGTATAATATTTCTACCTCGATCTCATACTTATAATGAACTCTTAATTTAAAATCTCATAATTTATTAATACTTTCAAATGTATTTTTTAGATTATCCCTAGAAGCACTGTACCGGCCAATGTTGCGAGCCTCATATCGTCCTGGGACGTGACTGAAGCACAAGCGTCTAGGGAAGACCTACACATTGAGGAACAAGATATTAAGAAAGAACTTAAGGAATATGTTGAAAGGTACAAAGATGTCGCCTGTCGCAATAGTAAACGTGATATTTTTCAATCGAATATGGTAAACACAGAATTATTAGTGGCTGTTATACAACTGGAAAAAAAATGGTTTCATAAAAAAAATATTGTGTGCAGTATCTGTTTTGATTTTTTTTCATCGTTTGACCTAATGTTGCTTCACAAAGCGATACACAAACCCACAATTGCGAAAACAACCGATTCCGTTGCAAGGCTTTCTGGTGAAAAGCCATTTAAATGTGATAAATGCAATTACTCATGCAGACAGTCAGGTACTATGAAAACACACAAAATGACTCATTCTGGTGAAAAACCATTTAAATGTGATAAGTGCAAATACTCATCCAGACATTCAGGTACCATGAAAACCCACAAAATGACTCATTCTGGTGAAAAGCCTTTTAACTGTGATAATTGCAATTACGCATGCACGACGTCTCGTAGCATGAAAATACATAAAATGACTCATTCTGGTGAAAAGCCATTTAAATGTGATAAATCCAATTACTCATGCAGACAGTCTCGTAGCATGAAAACACACAAAATGACTCATTTTGGTGAAAAGCCATTTAACGGGAATAAATGCAATTCTTCATGCACAACGTCTGGTCAAATAAAAATGCATGAAAGGACACATTCCAGTGAAAAACCTTTTAAATGTGATAAATGCAATTACTCATGCAGGCAATCAAGTCACATGAAAGCACATAAAATGACTCATTCTGATGAAAAGCCATTTAAATGTGATAAGTGCAAATACTCATGCAGACATTCAGGTGCCATGAAAAACCACAAAATGACTCATTCTGGTGAAAAGCCATTTAAATGTGATAAGTGCAAATTCTCATGCAGACATTCAGGTACTATGAAAACACACAAAATGACTCATTCTGGTGAAAAACCATTTAAATGTGATAAGTGCAAATACTCATGCAGACATTCAGGTACCATGAAAACCCACAAAATGACTCATTCTGGTGAAAAGCCATTTAACTGTGATAAATGCAATTACTCATGCACGACGTCTGGTAGCATGAAAATACATAAAATGACTCATTCTGGTGAAAAGCCATTTAAATGTGATAAATGCAATTACTCATGCAGACAGTCTCGTAGCATGAAAACACACAAAATGACTCATTTGGGTGAAAAGCGATTCAACGGGGATAAATGCAATTCCTCATGCACAACGTCTAGTCAAATAAAAATGCATGAAAGGACACATTCCAGTGAAAAACCTTTTAAATGTGATAAGTGCAATTACTCATGCAGACAATCAAGTCACATGAAAACACATAAAATGACTCATTCCGGTGAAGAGCCATTTAAATGTGATAAGTGCAATTACTCATGCAGACAATCAAATCACATGAAAACACACAAAATGACTCATTCTGGAGAAAAGCCAATTCAATGTGAAAAGTGCAATTATTCATGCAAACGATCAGATCACATGAAAACACACAAAATGACTCATTCTGGTGAAAAACCATTTAAATGTGATAAGTGCAAATACTCATGCAGACATTCAGGTACCATGAAAAACCACAAAATGACTCATTCTGGTGAAAAGCCATTTAACTGTGATAAATGCAAATATTCATGCAGACAGTCTGGTAGCATGAAAACACACAAAATGACTCATTCTGGTGAAAAGCCATTTAACTGTGATAAATGCAATTATTCATGCAGACAGTCTGGTAGCATGAAAATACACAAAATGAATCATTCTGGTGAAAAGCCATTTAACTGTGATAAATACAAATACTCATGCAGACCGTCAAGTAAAATCAAAAGAAATTAAATGAGCCATTCTTGTGAAAAGCCATTTAAATGTGATTAGTGCAATTACTCGTGCAGACAATCAAATCACATGTCAACACACAAAATGGCTCATTCTGGTGAAAAGCCATTAAAATGTGATAAATTCATATACTCATGCAGACGTTCAAGTAACATGAAAAAACACAAAATGACTAATTTTGGTGATAAGCTATTGATATGTGATTTATGTAATAATTACTCATGCGTTAGATCTTGTAGCATGAAATGGCATTAAAAGACTCATTCTAGTAAAGAGTTATTTACATCATTTGCGACTGGAGAACTACAGGGTTCTAAGTGTCGATTTTTGGCCAAACAAAGTAACAATAAGGTAGTCTTCCAAGTAACATTATCTACGTGCTGTATTAATATGAAGTCGATATGTTTTTATATTTTTTCAATAAAACCCAATACTACCAAGTTCTATGTGCACTTTACAAAAAATCTGTGTTACAACTGTACGACAACATTATTTAGGCAACAACAGGAAGTCGCTCTTATCGCGTATAGAATATTTCACAGTGTTGTCATTTTTTGAGAAAACATATCCCGCGAAATTAGGTTTTAAGTTTATATCAATTCTATTCTCAGTAAGTTTATAAGTACATTAATTTATAAGTCTAATTTTTGTTCAATAAATATCAATAGAATTTTTTTTTCAAATAATTTCACCTCTTAATTATTACTATTATATTAGGTTAATTATTACAGCGTAATTATTGAATTTGGAAGGAAATGTTTCATTGAACCCACATTAACTGATAATATTGCTGCAGGTATTTATTAATTAAATAACTAGAACAGAAATTATGAGTAAAAAAGTAGAAGTGAAAGATATAACATATTCAATATTATATTGATGACCCAATCACATGTTTTATAATTTACAAAATGATGTCTTTATATCGTATTTTTAGTAAAATTGTTGTAGAAACACATACTGTGAAAATAATTTTCTATAAATTAAATTATATCCACCTTACATAAATTTTAAAACAATATGTACCTACTTATCGGTTTAAAAATTAGGAAAAAATAGGACAATTCATTAATAATGATCATGTATACTTAATTATTATAAGTCTAAAAATATTAATAAAATAGATTACGATACACATAACTTTATAATATACAAACATAATTTCCAGTATTTGGGGAAATATTTCTAGTATTACAACACTGAATTTTGACATACCTGACATGACAGGAACCCGTAAAATGGGCTTGTTGAAAGTATTGTATAGGCTCACCTTTTAATTACGACTCTTTTTCTTCTTCGCAATAAATCAAAAGTTTACTGATAATAATTCGAACATCATTTCGTATTGTGTTAGACATCTTTTGAATATAAAAAGCTTAAAATTACGTAAATTGATAGATGCGTCCAATACGAAGTGTCAAAAATGTAATGAAAAATTTGGGGGCGTTCCTAATTTGAAACCGGAAGTTCGATTAGCTGTACGTAGTTCACAGATTTGCCACGTAGCCAAGATGAAGTTGCCGGACAATACAGAGTTGTACCATAATCTAGAAAGATCTGTCGTTCTACAGAGTTCCATGTGTGTTGACGTTTCGCGACGCGCGAACTATCATTACATTTATAGTTGATAAATTGGTTTTAATAGAAATTATAAGAGTAAAATCGTGTTGTATAATATTTAAAATTCATTTTTCAGATTCCTGCAGTGTATTTAACTATAAACCAGGAGTATTGTACATAAACTTCTACAGCATTGAAATACATAACCTAAAAAAATTGTTTCGTGACATTTAACAGCAACAGTATTTGTGGAGTCAATAATGGATGATTTATATTATGAAACGTAAGTAAGCTTTAATTATATGGTTATTTTAAGAATTTCATTACATTCGTTATAGTAAAATGTTTACAAACTGTTAATTACAACACCTTATTCAATATTTTTATATTGTGAATCTCTTGTACAATTTCTTTATACATTTTGTTAATAAGAATGTCTCAATATTAAGATTATTTTTAGGCTCTTTGTTTTCATTTATTGATTTTGTGTTATTTATTGTTTCAGGTTTGGAAGTCTTCCCGGAAGCGATAGTATAAACCTTTTAGACGTATCAAATATCAGTTGAGGAGTTGAAGAAATGGATATGATGTATTCAAGCATTCCGATTGCTGAAAATTCCCAGGAATACCATCAAATGTTAAGCCCTCAAAGTGATATTATTATATATCAACAGTAAGTAGAAAAATCTGTCAACGATGTCAGACAAATCAATGACGTATTAATATTTTACAATTTAACTAAATTACACACCTACTTATAGTATTACTAATGTTGCATTTTCCTACTCTTACAGACTTGCAGTTTCTTCTTGAACTGAGGTGAATGATTTAATAGAAGGACATTTATTATTACATTACATTCCCTCAACCACCGCAGATAAAGACGATGGGCTGTTTGAAAGTGAACCACTAACATCTAGGTGTTAGTTAGAAAACGTATCGCTCACCCCGAGAATTGGACACGCAATATAGGTACTAAAATTAAAATGCCAATCAAGCCGAGCTTACACATCAAGACACGGAAAGTTTGTACCCAAGAAATGTGTTTTAACCAGAAAAGATTGTCTCAAAATTCTTGTACATTCAAATGCAGTAAATATATATATGTTTAGAAGAGCAACAGAATATACACAAAGATACATTAAATCAAAATGAAAAATATCATTTCTTTTTAAAAACAACTGAAAGAAGTGTTATTAAACGTCGCACTGTTAAAAACAAGAAAAACCAAGTATCACGGAGGAAGTTTACATTTAAATATAATTTAATGGTGGAAAATTAACTATTTCAGGTATGCAAAACATTTTATTTGTCGACGTTGAGCATCTCTCTAAAACCAATTTATAATGTTCATTCAAATGTAAAAAATGACTTCAGTATTCCAACGCCTGATGGTAGAGGAAAACACGTAAAAACATTTGTGCCTGCTGTATTAAAAAATCAAGTAAGAGAACATATTAACTCCTTCCCGATAGTTGAATCTCACTATTGCAGAGCTTCTACTAAAAGACAATATATAGATTTATCGCTGTCATTATCAAAGATGTATGATCTATATCTTAGCAAATGCAAAGAGACTGACTCCATTCCGGTTATGATGTCGATGTATAAATAAATTTTTAGTACAGAGTTCAATCTTGATTTCCACATCCCAAAATCAGATAGATGCGACACCTGCGAGCATTATAAAGTAGCTAAAACGAATGGAATTCTTACGACTGAGCATGAAGAGATATATAAAATACATTCAGTATTGAAGACAGGAATGCGCGAAGAACGTGGGAAAGACAGACGAAACAGTGATATACCCGTACTTTGTTTTGATTTAGAAAATGTGATAACATGTCCCAGGGCAGATATAAGTAGCTTCTTTTATCACTCAAAATTAAATGTTTACAATATGACTGCGCATTTATCTACTACAAAAAAGTCTATTGTGCAATTTGGAATGAAATACGATCAGGCCGGACAAATAATGATATTGCTAGTGCTGTGAGAAGGATTTTGGATCGGGTCATCGCTGATAATCCTCTAATTACAAGTTTAATTATGTGGAGTGACTCATGCGTGCCACAGAATAGAAATTCTATGATGTCGTATGCAGTGCTAGATTTTTTAAAGAGTAATCCACAAATTTCACAAATCACCATGAAATACTCCACGCCAGGGCATTCTTGTATTCAGGTAATTGACAATGCCCACAGTCAGATAGAAAATGCTATGACGGCTTCCGAATTTTATTCGCCGCTTTCGTTTATTAGAATACTTTTAAAAGTAAGCCGCAAAAATCCATTTACTGTACTACAAATGGAAGAAACCGATTTCAAGGACTTCGGTGCATGTGCTAAATTTTACAATTATAAACTCATTCCTTACACAAAAGTTGCAGCGTTAAGATACACCTAGTCGCGATTTGAAGTAGAATATAGAACATCTCACACTGATACTGATTTACCTATTAAAATTAACATTAAATTATTAGATAGGCCGAGCCGCCACGTTAAAGCAAGCAACTCATCTATAGTAATTCTTCCTCAAAATAATCTTCAGCGCCCAAAAGCTATAAAACAAATCCGTCAACTTCCTAAAAATAAAATAGATTCCTTAAGAGCTATGCAAAAGTTTATGCCAATAATAGATAGAAACTTTTATACAGCGTTACTGCGTAACCAGAAAAATAATTGAGTTTCTATTAGAACATTTACTGTTTTATCCATTTTAATAAAATTATATTCGTCTTAATATTATGTTCTACGTTTAAAAATTTGTGTTTTAAGGATTCTGGTATTAATAAATAATTAATTGTGTTCTTTATATTTTCCCTTGTATCTTTTGCTAGTATTCTGTATGCACATATGTTTTGTTCAGAAGTTTGTGGTTTTCTTATTTAAATTACCATGTTAAATGTGTTTTTTATATTTCTCCATGTATTTTTTGCTAATATATTGTATGCACCTTTTTTATTCAGAAGTTTGTGGTTTTCTTATTTAAATTACTATGTTAATTGTGTTTTTTATATTTCTCCATGTATTTTTTGCTAATATATTGTATGCACCTATTTGTACGTCCTGAGTGGCAGCGTTCGGCGCAGTATTGAGCGTTTTGCGCAACTCAAACGTATAACCGTATAAATGTATAACCAAAAGACATTGTCTACGAACATTTACACACACGGTTATACGTTTAAGTTGCGCAAAACGCTCAACGCTTCGCTGAGCGCTGCCACTTAGGACGTACACTATGTTTTGTTCAGAAGTTTGTGGTTTTCTTATTTAAATTACCATGTTAATTATTTTATTTATATTCTCCTTGTATTTTTTGCTGATATATTGTATCCATCTATGTTTTGTTCAGAAGTTTGTGATGTTATTATCTAAATTAGCATGTTAATTGTGTTTTTTATATTTCTCCATGTATTTTTTGCTAATATATTGTATGCACCTATGTTTTGTTCAGAAGTTTGTGGTTTTCTTATTTAAATTACCATGTTAATTATATTCTTTATATTCTTCTTGTATTTTTTGCTAATATATTGTATCCATCTATGTTTTGTTCAGAAGTTTGTGATTTTATTATTAAAATTAGCGTGTTAATTATGTTTTTATATTTCTCTATGTATTTTTTGCTAGTATATTGTATGCACCTATGTTTTGTTCAGAAGTTTGTGGTTTTCTTATTTAAATTACCATGTTAATTATATTCTTTATATTCTCCTTGTATTTTTTGCTAATATATTGTATGCACCTTTTTTGTTCAGAAGTTTTAGGTTTTTTTATTTAAATTACCATGTTAATTGTATGTATTATATTATATTATATTATTATGATGTTACATACTTCATATAATTTTTGCATTATTTGTATTTATTCATCCTTCATCTTCTTGTTGGTAGTTTATGCTATTTTTTACGATACTTATGTTTTATATTTTAAAATTACATTGTCACCATTTTCATTCAATTTAAATGGTATTAAACAAAATTTACAAAAAATTGATTTTTATTTTTCTGAATTTCCCATTTTCCCAACAAGTAGTAGCTGTCAAAATGTATACTTAATCGATTTATTTTTTAAATCAACGTTTAATATCATTGTATGTCTCTGCGGAGTTTATAAAAAAGCAACATATTATAATAATATATTAATCGTTGGCAGTCACAATACAGATGGATTGTAAAAGAAATCAGTTTTCAAAAACTAACCTCGAAATTGCAACTTAAAACGTCGGCATTCTCCTGCTTTATATCAGTGCGAACTTCCGGGCTGATTGGGTAGCTAGTCTGTGAATCAAACAAAGGCTTGCCTTCTGTATCAGATTGTTCTCCATCACATTCTCGCTTTACGTCCATTTTAATGGAAAATATGTCAGGAAGAACGTGACAAACAGAATCCATTCAAGGTAGGTACCTACATTAATTTAAGAGAAGTGTTGCCGCAATACGTAATTATTTATTATATAAGGCCGAAATACTGAAAAGTCTATACCGTGGAAGCGATTAAACAATAAGCTGTGTTTTATTAGATTTAAGTTTTCTACTATTCTATTTGGTAGGTAGGTAGTTTTTTACCACTCGGGTTTTGCCTTTCGATATTTTCAAGCACTACACGTATTCACCAATGGCAAATACACACTAACAGCGTACCTACCTAGGTAGGTATACTGTTACACCCATGACTATTGGGACTCTCCCAATATTATATTAGATAGTCTTAATTACCTACGTAATTATTAGGTGTAAACATGTCACCTGACCACCTAGTCAACAATGGGCGTACGTACGTACGTCCAAAATTCCTTGATTAACTGTCAAAATGTTCAACACGTACTTAGCACGTAAGAATTATTGTTTATCTAATTATAATAATAGTACCTATGTCATGGAAGAATGTGATTGTGCCGAATAAAATAAACGAAAGCAAAAGAAACTTAATATTCGGTAGTAGGTACCTATGTAAAAAGAAAAGATGGCATCACTGCTCAATGTTGAAAGAGTACAAAAGAAAAAATGGGTACATAGTCGCGAGAGGACGTGGTATTGAGTTCGCGAATTCCCGCGCTAAAAACTTAACAATAAAATGAATTCAGATACTTAATAATAATTAGAATATAAGCGATATAATTAATATAAGGAACATAACAATATAACATTAATTTGGATAGGTACTGTTAAACATAAGTTTCTTTGTGAAAATAACTGTTGAAAATATAAAGCCACGTGTTCAACAAAGAAAGACATTTTTAATTTTTGTGAATCCCGGGTCCTACCTACATCCTGAGCTAGCCACAGGACATGGTATATCTCAATACATACACTGTTATTTTAAACCTATACCTATAATAAATCAATTAATACAATAAAGTAGGGATACTTTATTGTCTACCCAATCAGTCAAGGCTTAAGTAGGTACTAGTAAGTATAACGAACACGACATTGTTAAAAGGCAATGTCTTTTGACTTTGCCTTGTCTATCCGTGTATGGTGTAAATCACACCCAATGTCCGTGTGCCTGGCTCAAAATACGGGTGGCATTTTGTTTGTATTGCACTGAAAGATAGGTATGTTCTTTTGCCGCGTTGATGATTAATATTGTATTTATTTTAACAACGTCTGTGGAAGAAAACTTAAAAATAGAAAAAATGCAGATGCGCATTTTGCCATTTGAATACCTAGATGCGCTGATCTCGTTATGATTGGGGAAATGCTGGTTATAATTTTCGCTCCATTGTTGTTTTGACAACAAAACATAAATACTTATAATTATTATTGAAGTGTCACCGTGTCAAGTTAGTGTTTTATCTATTATAAATTAATATTAGTTTCGACGGTAAGCACTTTTCAGTATTGTGGCAACACCTTTCTAACATTAACCTGAATGTATCCTGTCTGTCACGTTGTTCCTGCCATATTTACACTTAACATGGATGTAAAGCAAGAATGTGATGGAGAACACTCCGATATAGAAGGCAAGCCTTTGTTTGAGACGCTGACTATCCATCCAAACAACCCGGACCCTCGCACTCATGTAACGCAAGAGAATGCGGACGTTTCAAGTTGCAATTTCGAGGTTAGTTTTTAGAAAGTGAAATCTTTTACAAACAATTTACATTGAAAATAACAACGGTTAGTTTAATATTATAAACTGTGGCTTTTTTACAAACAATGTAGGAACATAGGTGACATTAAACATTGTTTCAAAAAATTAGATGTTTATACAATTTGACAGCTACGATATATTTGTGATATTATAGGTTAGGTTTGTTTATCTACTAATTCTTGTTAAATATAAATATTATACAATGTTATATTATGGTGATTACGAGACCCGAAACTGTTTTCACCGTGTTTACAAAATGTAATAATGCTTCTTTCAGTACCTTAATATGGCAGACCTCTCTAATATAAAATCTGAGACAGATGATCAACCAGCTGTCGTCAAGCGCGAGATTATTGAAGATATAACACACCCATTATATGATGATGCATACCCTCAACCGGGTTGTTCTAATTCAGATTACAGGCCAATACAACAGGTACGTTCAATTGTGCGTCGGTAAATGTGCCGTTTTCTTCCATTGATGCCGTATTATATTGAAGGTTCGATTTTTTTGCGTCTTTGAAACTTCATAAGGAACTATTGTATTATAATTCGGTCAAACTTGTTTCAATTATTGATTTCGGAGTAGATTCGAGTTATTGGCGATTTCTAAAACAGATATTTTGAGACAGTATTGAATAGGTATATATATCTTTTGTTAAATCACGTAAGTATATTTAAATATGATGGTTTATACATCGCAATCATTCGAATGTAAAGCAATGATTAATGCGATTATCTAAAAATGTGATCAATTGTATGGTGAATAAAATTAATCGCCCATGATCTTTTTTGTCTTGTTGAGCCTAATGCTTCAAATACACTATATGACGATCGGTCATATGTTTGTCGAAAAACCCGTTTCTTATGTTGGCGTCCTGTGTCACAGGGTGTCACAGAGTAAATACGATGTCATAGCTGTCATATACTATGTATGTATAATAATATGTCGAAAGGCATAGATTTGATCATATACACTAAATCGCTCTTAGCATATATTATGTGCCCGATCGTCATATAGTTTTTTTATACCTTAATACAAGGTAAGCCTATTGTCTATAAAAAACGACTTGCAGTCGTAAAATACGTGAAATGGGATGAGAATAGACCAATTCTTTTTTCAAAACTTATTTTAACAAATTTACGTTGCAAGCATCAAATTTTACTAAATTATCTACCATTCTGCATGACAACATAAATTTAGGCGTTCGTAAACAGTTTGATAGGTCAAAACTGGCGCACTGCGCATGCGTTATAAGTAAACTGGAATAGTTTAAGATTTATCGTTTAGTTCACTGTACCAGAAAACTTAAACCATTTTCTGACCATCAGAAGTGGTCTGAAACGTCACGATCTGTCAAAGTACTAATAACTGTCCAGACAGGCCCCAACCTAAAAATGAGCCATTTATTATATTCCGTACCTATGTTATTTTCTCGACATTTACGATTAAGAAAAATTGATATTCTTCTGCATACGTATATCGTGAGATGTTCATATTAATATTTTAGACATTTACACAGTAGGAGTTCAGTAGAATTTGGTAGTCATATTATAGCGTAGTAACCGATACCTATTACTCATTAGTAACCATATGCGAACAATAACCCGATTTGGTCGTATTGTCTCATAATTCCACCCAAATTTTCTATAAATAGAGTTCGATTCGATATCATCACTTGTTTGGTTTTTAGTGAAAGATGGTGGTGTCGCTAGTCGACCGAAAAATTACAACAGGACGGATTGACTCGACTAAATGATTTTACTAAAGTACTGACTCAATTTGTCTGTTCGAACACGTTTAGTTACTAAATTTCCGCCACTCGACTAAACTTCTCTCCTGATCCGAACCGGCCTTAACTCATTTAGTGCTAACACCGCAACTGGCGCGTTTTGCGTACTTGGCCATTCGATATAATTAACGTGTTATTTAAATGTGGTTATTAAAAGGATAAGGTCAGCAGTGATTGTGTTCTTATTTACTGCTAACAACGCGACGGCTCGTTTGCATTAGTTGGCCATTAGATATAATTGTCATGATATTTAAATGTGGTAAATTAATTAGTAAATAGTAGGTCATCAGTGAATCGGCTAAGGGTGTCTCCATGAGCGTAGCAAAACAATCAAATGTCATTGACGTGCCTATTCAATCGAGGGAAATTGTTGAACGAAGCAGTACGCAAACAAGAAGCAAAATATCTTCAAAGGAGGTATAGTGCTTCGAACCTTGTCCAATAATGCAACAAAAATACTGAATGGACATTTATGGTCGAGTAAAATGCGACATGGAATGTATCATAGCACCTGATATTTTTGTGAGACAGTCTGCACAGTCGTTTGGTGAAATTGATGTGCAAGAAATGGACACCAAAAAGATAATAGTGCTTGCTTCTGCGAAAGAAGTCCGTCTGAGGTTGAACAGAGCTTCATTTTTGTTAGAAATTTTGTTTGCAACGTGTGTTATAATTTTTTTTCATCTGCGCACATTTTGAAGTACCATAAACGTATGCACGATGCGTTGCTGACTTTCGATGAAGTGGCTTTTCCATGCGACCAAAGCAGTCACTTGTATGAAAAGTTTGATGCGTCGATATTTAACAGTCATTCACAGGTTACTCATATAATGTACATGCTCATTTGATTATTGTTGTTAAGTATATAATGTATTGTATATTGTCATCTGATACGTATCTATATCCTTTACTTAAGTATATATTTTTTTTATTTGTAATACAAAATGGGTATCATCCAGCGGCAAAGAGTGTACATAGGTTGCTAATATCCAACATAAATATAGTACACACAAATCTTCTTCGTTCGTATCTACGTTTTGGTTTTCATTTAACTAAACTGCATTTTAAAATACTAACCCAGCCATCTGTAATATGTACTCTTAATTGAACTAAAACAAACATGTATGACCGCAAAAGTGCTCTATTTTGTCGGATTACCCATAACATTGGAATGTCGTTCGGTGATTATACATTCACCTGCCAAATTAAGTCATACATTGGCGACCAATTATTGAAGAAAGAGCTATGGGGGACCCTTCAGGCTAATTGTAATGATGAAACTATTACATAATATTTATAATATTATTTTCAGAAGTGTGACAATGGTCTGATGAATATTAAGTATGAGAATAATGATGAGGGAGTCATCATCAAAGAAGATTTTGTTGAGAATGCAATCAACCAAGGTAATGATGAATTAACTCAACCTGGCTGCTCTTATCTACGAGACAAGCCATCAGACCAGGTATGTTTAATTACAAATGTTGTTTTTTTTAAGGTCAATGGAACTTTAAATAAAATTGTAAAAGTTAAATTTAAATATTTTTTTTGAGAAAAATCGATATCTTCATGGCATTAACATTTGTAAATGATTTCGGGCATGTGGCCACCACAGCTATTCTCAATGAAGCAAATTCGGGGCGCCCAATTTGGACTAAATATATTCGAGCACTGCTCGAATTGTTACGGAAAATGGAGGCCTCCAATACGATAAATGTTGCTGGTTTATCAGCTAATAACAGTGACTTCACGAAGTCTCACAGGAAATAATCCAGTGATGTCAAATCGCACAATCCTGAATGCCAGTTGAAAGGTCAATTTCTCAAAATCAATGTATTGCCAAATCTTGATTTACTCCATATACGCCAATTTTGTCTATTAACCAATCCGTTTAATCAAACATTGTGTTGACAATTTGGAATCGGTGCTCGATCGTCACTCTATTCATGTTTGCCTGTCTAAATATTGTTCATAAATGTCAAAAAGTATGCGCAGTATCACAGTTCGGTTTGACAGTTAACTTTTTCGTAAGTTATATCTAAGCAAAAAAAAATAGTTGTGAAATCACAACAAACAGAAAGGTTAATGACATCTCTAAAGTAAGATATTCTTGCTTTACCTTTCCTTGCATGCAGCGTATATTTTTAGTGTGGATAAGTCATTGTACCCTTACCCTCATTTGCTGCAGACTAGACAGATAAAATTTAGTGGAAATTTGGTCGCAAAAGTGGGCAAGCCAAACGTTATTAATTTATTTGCACATTAGAAATAGTGATAATATTTTTAATAATCATGTTCCAAATTCACGAAATATTGAAACCAACAGTAAAGGTTTCTACTGGGAATGATTGGGCACATTTTCTCCAATACCGAATAGCACCTGTCGTTAATAATCTATTAAATCATGTGGAATTCTGATGTATGAAATATTAAAATACTGTCAATGATCGAGGTTGCTTGATGAATTTTGAATATAATTTTCTAGCTTTGCTTTTCATTATGGCAGGCACTGTGCACACTCTCAAACGACACTAAAACAGAACACGATATAATTATTGTTCTCGAAGATGATGTATACATACATAGAAGTGCATTGTTTTGACCCACTTATGGATCTTTCCGTAACAATATTTCACTCTCACTTCGCTCTTTACCAATGTCTGAAAGTGCTGAAAAACAAAAGCGTCAAAAAAACAAATTGAACATTATAACTCATAATTGATAATATTGATATTGATTATTACGATTTTTCTAGGTTTCTACCAAGGGATATTTCACGAGGCATCACGATACAGATGAGAGTCAACAATCCTCAGACGATGGCATCCAGGATAGAGCGATACAGTATTCAGAAGTGACGATAGATGAGAATAGCATTAAACAAGAAATCTTAGAACGAGGTGCTCCGAAGGAAATTCGACTTATTCTTAGAAGAGTAAACCATTTCCCACTTAATTTGATTTGCTGTATTTGTAACGCAGTTTTCGGATGCGGTAATGCTCTAAAAACTCACAAAATGGTACACATAGACGTGATTCCTGATCAAAATCATAGCATATTAGTCTCGCAACATAGTAATGTCAAAGTACATTCAAAGATAATTACTGGCGAAAAACCTTATAAATGCCAACTATGTTCATATAGATCCTCGACATTTCATAATCTTAAAAGACATAAAATGACACATACTGGTGAAAAACCTTATAAATGCAATGTATGTTCATATAGATCCTCGACATCTCGTAATCTTAAAACACATAAAATGACACATACTGGTGAAAAACCTTATAAATGCAATGTATGTTCATATAGATGCTCGACATCCAGTTATCTTAAAACACATAAAATGACACATACTGGTGAAAAACCTTACAAATGCAATGAATGTTCATTTAGATCCTCAACATCTGGTAATCTTAAAACACATAAAATGACACATACTAGTAAAAAACCTTAAAAATGCAATGTATGTTCATATAGATGCTCGCAACTTAGTAGTCTTATAAAACATAAAATGAGACATGCCGGTGAATAACCCTTTTAAAACAATATTATTCATATAATGCAGGTGATACTTTTCGCATTCCTGAATAGTATCTTTTGATAAGTGTAAGTGTTGTCTTGTGTAAGTGACCTACCTCACATTGTGTCTCCGTAAAGAGTTCAACCCATGCGTGCTACCAACGCTCACGTTAGTGTCTGAAACATGAACTCTTAATAAAAGGTAAAATTTCATAAAAATGGATAGCTTGCGCAACTAGACATGAAAAGGTGCTTCTTGGACACAACGGTAAAGATTGCAAAAAAACTAATGGAGAAGAAGCAGACAAAAATACGCGATGTGATCGAGTTCGCTAAACAGATGAAATGGTAATAGACTAGAGATGTCTATCAGTGAGTGGACAACCGCTGGACAAATGGCATCCTACAGTGGTACCTAAAGAGCGGAGCACTAAATGCCCACAGGTGCACCCTTAAGCCCGCTCGATTCATAGTGTTTGGAGAATGCACGTGACAGCAAAAAAACTAGGTACCGAGAAGGCTGGAGGTAGCTTTACTGGGTTTCGTGAAAAAATTTCAACCTGCTTCCAGCCAAAAAGATTCTGGCTTCCTGGAAAGTAGTTAAATACCATCTATCTATAGAGTGCACACTGGAGACCTACGAAATGTTAGTGTGGCTTGGAATTATGCTATGAGACTTAAGAGCGACATGTATTCTTGAAGGCGCAGTGTCATGTCTAGCTAACAAAGGAAAACAATTTAAAAATAATGAATTATGTCAATTACATATTGGAATTTCTTTTAATGTGTTTACTGTCAATAAATGGTGGAACTGCATTGTATAATTGATTTAATAAATCGCAAAATTATAAGTACTTGTTTTACTTTAACTTTTTAATAAATCTGGACCCGTTTCGTCTGCTTCAGTAAGACATTATCAACGAATTGTCTCTGTGAGGCGGAAGTTGATGAAACACTAAAAAAAATTGCGTTTTATTAAATTAACAAATAATATATATATAGGAATATTATATAATTAATTTTTATGTACATTATCGGGAGTAACATTTTTTTCTAGATGCCTTTATGGATACCTTTCATTTACTATCGAGTTTCTTAAGGAATTTGGCACGCAAACTACTCTTCTTGATGGTAGTCAAATGAAAATTGCGCCGGCTGACAGAACATGTCTTATTGAAAACTATTCTTCTACCCGCATCAGGTATTGATAATTTGATTTCGGCCAGGGCCTATGAAACCGCCTTGCAAAACCCTGTAAATTTCTTTGTATCGCAAGGCGATGGTGATTCTGATGAATATTTTGTCGTATTCATTGGGAACTGAAGACTGCGATTTGTAGCCGAGTTTTTTCCCGTGGCAAAACAAATGTCGCATAGGACTGGTATTCTGAGTATATACATATCCTATCTTATATGATTGCATTCACTGGATCTGAAAGGCATGAATCATCGTTACATGTCGCCATTTATTGTTTTCATCCTTTTTATTACATCAATACAAAAATTAAAAAGTGCATCTCGTTTGTCTTGGTCTCCGGAAGGTCTCGAATGTCCGCATCTGCCATCTGTTATAAAATGTTCAAGTTGTGCCGCTCCTTGGTAAAACTTTGACAATCTAGGAGTAAATGTAGGACGTCCTGGTCGCTTTCGTCGTCGCTTAGACAATTTCCATCAGATGTTATTTTAAACCGGGGCAGGTATGCTCGCATGACTCCGTGACATGTAAGAATCTGAGTAATCTCAAAACACAGCCCCTTATGCACCCTGGCGTCTCGTGCTGCTGGAATCGATGGTAAAAACTTTCGGGTCAACTCCCCTGTCGATGAGTTTATGTATCGTGAGTTCCTTTCGTTTTTCACCATATCTCAAATTGTATTTTTCGCGTATCCCAGAAGAAATTTGTCATAAGCTATCGCGGTCTTGGGTTCAGAAGCACCATGCCGAGCCAATTTGTCGGCTCTTTCATTTCCTTCTATCCCCCTTATCCTCTTTAAGTGCACCTCAGGGTGGCGCCGTCTCAGTATTGCGGACTCGCTGTGAATAGAAAAGACAATCGGATTAGTAGATAAGGGACCACCAATTGCTTGGATTGAGCTTTTGGAGTCCGAATAAATACAAATATTATGGTTTTCGGTGAGTTTTCGTTGTATTGGATCTGAGATTGCCTACCCCAGAGCGCGTTGGATGGCATAGAGTTCGGCCTGCATTACCGTACAATAGCTAGCAAGGCGGTACTAACAAGCCGTTATCTCACCGCCATTAATGTATGCCACAAACCCTGCACCAGTACCGCCATAAATTTTGCTCCCATCCGTGAAAATCGGCATGTTATTGCAGTCGTTGCTTTCCAACGTTGCAGGATAAGAAACCACTACAGAAAATAGTCTAGCCGGGTGTGGCAGCCTTCTATAGTCCACCGGTTTTTCGTAAAGCCTATCGTCTGGCAGAAAATCTGCAAGGCCCACTCGCCCTTCTTTGCTATGTAAGTGAGAGCGACTTGTTTTAAACGTAAATCTAGAGGCATAAATCCTGCTAGAGCTTGCATTGAATTTAGTGAAGCCGTGCGCTAAGCTCTGCATATTCGTATTGCTAGTTCACGCTGAACCGTATTGAGTTTCGTTGCTATGTTTTTCCGTTTGGCAGCTTCATACCATATGCTGGCCGCATACGTGATCATAGGCTCAATAGCATAAATGTAGAGAATTCTAAGAGCTTCAAAAGATACACCACATGTGGGTTTGGCCATTCTTGCTAGTTTGAGCGAAGTCACCGCTGCTCTTTTGCAGATGCTGTCCGCGTGCTTCGACCAATTTAGTTTGTCGTCGATTACACCCCTAAATGTTTAAAATCCCTAGAAAAAGATAGAGGTTGCCTTTTCATCACCAGCGAAAGCGGAGAGACGCGCCTCCTAGTAAAGAATAAGGCCTTCGTTTTCTCCGCGGAGAAAGACAGTTTGACCTTTCTTCCACGGGCCTCGACGCTCTCCAACACGCTGTTAGTCATGGTTTCTAGAGAACCAAGTTCTTTGGATTCCACAATCAGCAATACATCATCAGCAAAGGCCTATGCGTGTACACCTTTAGGAAACGGCATTGAGAGAAGATCGTCGATAACTATATTCCACAGGACAGGGCCGCAAGACGAACCTTGTATGCATCCCTTTGATGTCTCTTTGGTAGCAGATGCTCCAGCATATTCAACGAAAACTTCTCGGTCAGATAGATAGTTTTTGCTGAACCTGAAAATGTTAGCGGGACAATTTTTAGATTTCTACTGTTGAAGAAGATATGGCCACCATGCGTTGTCAAACGCGGCTTCGATGTCAAGTGATACCGCCACTACGAGCTGACCATCGCTGCATGAAACGCGTCTTCAGTACTCTTTTGAGAAGTGAAACCGTACTGGTATTCGCTGAGCAGGTGTTTAGTCTGAAGTTTCCAGGAATCTCGATTAATAAATAATTTTTCGACTACTTTGCCGAACACGGGCAGCTATCCGATGGGCCGATATGAAGAGACATTAGCGTAGTCGTCCATTCCCGGTTTCAGAATAACCATCACTTTAGCTACCTTCCAGATTTTCAAAAAACGACCAATTCGAAAACAAGCATTATAAAGAGCGACAACTATGCTAGGAACAGTTAAGAATGAATTGAGACAGATATCCGCCGTGAAGCTGTCGTGTCCCGGAGCTTTAGCTGCATTGAACAGCCTTATTGTTCTTTCGAAGTTTTCGTCGTCATCTTCCTTTGAAGGAATCGAGGCGGCATTTCGGATCAATGTCTGTTGTTCCGTTTCGAAAAAAACGATTAAAACCAAATAAGTTTCCCTTTTTCTTTATTTATATATAAAATATAATACACATTGTCACGAAATACAGTATTTAGCCAAGGTATCGTCATACTCAGCAGGTTGGTACCTTCCACTTTTCAAAGGACTACAAATCATTCTCATTCAACTCATTTAAAACAAAAACTTCCGTCGGCTGACATTTTATTTAGACAGAACCAAGTCCAATCTCTGTGGACACAACTATTATTACCATAACACGGCAAACTCTTAATAATTAAGAGGAGCGTGCATAGAACATTAAATAACAACAATATTTTACAGGTATAAACGAAAATACGATGACAGTTGCACAATTTGCTGTATTTATTGACGTCACACGTATAACGATTAAATTATGTCTTTACCTACCAGCGCATCTATTCTACACACACGACTGATATCCACCGCTATCGGCACCTATCGAGGGTAGTTTTTCATTTTTTTGTATCGAAGTATTAGGACTTATTGTAACAATTCAAGAAATCGGATGTAATTGTTACAATACGTGCTATGTTTTAACAGCACCTCTCTGTATTAAATTGCATAGCGGGATAGACAGTTTTAACTTTTTAGAAAGCTAACTTATTGTAATTGTTACAAAACGTGCTTATACATCGATATGAAAATGAAAAATTACCCTCGATAGCAATCTTGTGTACAGAATAGATTTGAAAAGGCACCTAGCGCAAAAATACGAAGCTTGCACACATTAAATTTTTTATAAAAAACGATGTTTTTTTTTAAATAAATATAAAAAGTATTAAAACTATGCATTTGCCAAAAATCTCTAAAGGCCAACATAGAAAACCTTATAAAATTAATTTTAATAATACCTTAATACGAGTATTACCAACCTAATAATAAGATGGGGACCTTTGACAAATTCACATTATATAACAATTGTAAGTTTACTTTAGACTTAAAATATAAAATAGTTATTTTTCAATGTTTTCAGATACATATTTATTAATTAATACTGTTAAAATTGTAAATTATCAAAAAAAATGTCTATCGCCTTAAACCTTGTGAAACCAAACCATAACAGAATAAACTTTGCCAAAGAATACTCATCTATCTATAAATTATCTAAAATTATGCCATTTAATCATACATACAATAAGATATTTTATAGGTAGTATAATATTTTTATCGATTATATTTTGGTTTGGGCAGGGCATAAATACGAGTATTTAAAAAAATTAACAAACATGTGTGATATCTAATTCAACGAAAACAAATAAATTAAATGAAAAAGTGTGCACAATATTGTCGGATCGCCCAAACAAAACTATTTGCGTCGGCTTATAGCGTCGTAGGTCCAGGTTCAAATCTTGAATTTCGTTGTTTTTCGATTTGTGTAGGGGCAGAGTATGGACTTAATAGGTTGAGCAAGTGGCTGACATCCATTTCACGTAAAAACAATATCTGTTGGAGGCCCATGTGTTCCTATTAGGATTGGATATGGGTTAAAAAAAACAACTAGCTTACGGTAGTGGAGTTTGATACACTTCAATTTTTGTCACTAAGACCTAACGTCCACTTACACAAATCCAAAATGACACAAACGAAATTTCTCAGAGCAAGTGGGTTTGAATTATTTAAAAATGTATTTAGCACAGGGACAATAATTATTATTGCATGGTTTAAAATAATATTACTTAGGGTTACATAATATAATGTCGCACCGGATGACCCAATGAACAATACCGAGCGAGACTGATAATACGACCAAGATTGACAACCAGACCAAGGAGCCAGTCTCAATAGCATAAAAGGTCAGTGACTGGCATCCTAGACATATCCGCCCCTCCCAGAATCCGAATCTTTCCTTCACAGTTTACAGTTCACTAAAAAGCACAGCTAGTGTCCATTATTTTAGTGTCTTTTACAGACAATTTGCATGCGTATAAGAATTTAAAAGTAATGGCTTTTCACCGGAATGGGTCTTTTCATGTAATTTCATCTTATTAAAAATAGCCTTTTCACTAGAATGATTCCTTTTATGCAATTTCATGCTACCAATTCTAATCCTTGGGTAATTATTACATAAATCACATTTAAATAGCTTATCACCAAAATGAGTCATTCTGTGTTTTTTCATAACACCTGACTATATATGATTTGAGAGATATGATGATGAGATTTTTGAATCACATTTCAATGGTTTTTCACTAGAATGTGTCTTTTTATGCAATTTTATGTTACCAGATTTGATGCACGAGTAATTATAATTTAAGTAGCTTTTCACCATTTTAAGTCTCTTTGTGCATTTTCATGCTACCAAACGTCGTGCATAAAAAAAGAATATATCACATTTAGACGGCTATTCGCCAGAATGACTCATTTCGTGTCTTTTTATGTTATCTTACAGTCTGCATGAGTAATTGCAATTATCACATTTAAATGGTTTATCACAAGAATGAGTCATTTTGTGTATTTTCATGTAAACTGATCGTTTGCATGAATAGTTGCACTTATCACTTTTAAATGGCTTTTACCAGAATGAGTCATTGTGTGTCTTTTTATTTTACCTGACTGTCTGCATGAGTAATTGCACTTATCACATTTAAATGGCTTTTCACCAGAATGTGTCATTTTGTGTGATTTCAAGTGACTTAATTGTCTGCATGAGTAATTACACTTATCACATTTAAAAGGTTTTTCACTGGAATGGGTCATTTTATGCAATTTCACGTGACTAGACGTTGTACATGAGTAATTGCATATATCACATTTAAATGGCTTTTCACCAGAATGAGTCATTTTATGTGTTTTTATGCCACCAGACGTCGTGCATGAATAATTGCACTTATCACATTTAAATGGTTTTTCACCAGAATGAGTCATTTTGTGTGTTTTCATGCCACCAGACTGTCTGCATGAGTAGTTGCATATATCACAGTTGAGTGGCTTTTCACCAGAATGAGTCATTTTGTGTGTTTTCATGTTACCTGAAAATCTGCATGAGTAATTGCAATTATCGCACTTAAATAGTTTTTCATTAGAATAAGTCATTTTGAGTGATTTCACGACATGACCAGGACGAAATCTTGAAAAATGACCATCGTCACTTTTAACCAGCTTTGCAACGGAATCTATAGTTTTCGCTATTGTGGTTTTGTGTATCGCTTTGTGAAGCAACATTAGGTCGAACGATGAAAAAAAATCAAAACAGATACTGCACACAAAATTTTGTTTATGAAACGATTTTTTTTCCAGTAGTATAACAGCCACTAATAATTCTGTGTTTACCATATTATTCGATTGAAAAATATCACGCGTACTGCGACAGGGGACATCTTTGTACCTTTCAATATATACTTTGAGTTCTTTCTTGATGTCTTGTTCCTCAATTTGTATGTATTCGCTAGTCGCTTGTGCTTCAGCCACGTCCCAGGACGATAAGAGACTCGCAACATTGGCCGGGACAGTGCTTCTAGTGATAATCTAAAAAATACAATTTTTAAAAGTATTAATAAATTTAAATTATGAGACTTTCAAATAACAGTTCATTATAAGAAAGAGATATAAGTAATAAGTAAGTAAGAGAGTAACCGAGGATTTTATAGGAAAAAAATGTAAAATGTAAGTAGTTTTAAAGAATTCTATTAAAAAGGTTAAAATATTACAATAAGAAAATCTATCTTTCACTGTGTTTCTAAATGAATGCATATCTTTTATTCTTTGAATATATTATTTTTGCTTGTTTTCAAAATTTTCAAAAAGGTCGTGGGGGCATTTTAACCTTACTTCTTTTATAGATTTCTTATAACAGAACGGTTTTCCATTTTCACTGTCTGTCAGAATTACTACTACTAGCTCCACCAAGTTTTTTTTCTTATTTGGGGAAGGCATTTTTGTTGGTACCAATTAAATTGTTTGTTACTGTATTATTTAGCTTGGATCTTTACACACAAAATGACACCAGAATTGCCGCGATCAGATGAGGCATTCTTTCGCTACAGTGGTCTCAAGCATTGTAAATCGATCAAAATCAGAAGTTCGAGGAGCGGCTTCCTCCGCAGCCTGATGAAGTGAGTGCGATAATATTACGTGTCACGCATAAAGCATAATGAGCGATATGTTCAATTATATATTGACGTTAACATAAATTCTTGAAGAGTATTTGCCTATTATTTTTTTATACAATACCATCTGTCATTTATGCACGAGTTTCGTCGGTTCCGTTTGCGCATCGATTGGTAAATACCACTGGTAAAAATAATATTAAAATTTGTAGAAAAAGGCATTGCTATGTCGTCATTATTTTTTAATAGTGTATTTATAAGTACTAATATTTTTATTTGTATCACTTTTTTGTTTTTTTTTTTATTATTATATGAGGTAATATTTTTTTCTCTTCAACATAAAACATTCGCGTGCCATAGGTTTACCATCAGTGCTATAAAATAATGATTAGTCAGCAGTGGGGTCGCAGAAGAGGTAAGACCACTCGTTCTCAGCAAGTTTCCGAATGCTTAGGCTTGTACTTGAGTCGGCGTTGCGCGGAGTGATCGATCGATTAAATGTCCCGACATTAATTCAATTTAAATCAAGCAAAATCTTAAAAAGCTTGACATAATCATAATTATTAATAGATACTGATATCATTTTATAAAACGCGTTTTCTATCAGTAACAAATTAGTTATTGTAATGTCATTTAACACTTTCTATAAACCTACTCGATAATCTCAGCGCGAATGGTGTGGGACTTTATGTATTCATGAAAATCAAGAATGAGGTTCTCGTTGACCTCATGTATGCCCATCCCTTATCTATTGTCTGCTGGTTTGCAGCTGTCTTGAAAATGGGATTGGGTTGATTTTGATAGATGGGGTACATCATAATTACTAGGTACACTAACATTAACACCTTCCGCAAACGTAATGTATAGCTCAATGCTACATAAGACATTTTTCGGAAATCGATGTTACCACCGTTTTTTGCATGAAGAAATAGTTTGACTTTGATAACTGATGAATAACAGGAATATATAATTATAACAAACACACTGATATAAATTAATTTATATAAATTTGATTTTTATAATAATTCCATACGAAACGAGAAAGATCTCATAATTATTTTGTTTTGAAAGACAATCTGGGATCTAATTTCGACAGCTGAACAGTGGGATCACTCGTTTGAGAAATGCTTGTATATAAAAATATTATGCTCAGGCTTTGTATCGTAAAATGGCGCTGATACTGTTCACAATATTATGTATGGATGAAATATCGAAAGTAATTTTTAAGTACGCACAAGTAGGTATAAACTGTTAAAATTCATTCCACATTCCCACTCACACTAAACCAGATAAATAGGTTAGTGAAATAGTTGTACGAAGGGTGTATAACCGAGACGAGGATAATATCGTCCCCTTATTGCAGAACTAGCCTAACTGATTTTTTGCGATTTTTTTTTTATTTGACAGAAAAATTCCTTTTTTGATTCTCTATTTGGAGTCAGAACAGGCGTATCTGAATTATCAATATAAAAAAAGTTATCAGCTTAGATCATTCCAAGCCTAAATTCAATCTTAAAAATATTTTGGAACTAAATTAGCCTAACTGACGTTAAGCTAGTTCTGCACGCAAAAGTACATCTACACGTTGGCAATATCGCCTCTTTCTATTGCAGTTAGGATTTATTTGTACTAGTTCGCTGTCAATGTCAACTGATAACGTAATTATGCTGATGCTGTAATTACCGACAAGTATTGCAATTATTCTATGGACCCATCTAGTGGCTCCTTCCACATCTAATTCGGTTGATGATGATGAGATAGTTAACACGTTTTCTGCCGAAATCAGTGGCATGACTGGAGTTCAATCAACACCAAATCGATTGATCCCGCTGACTCCAAATAACGAAGGAGAAATCAGTGCCACAGTGGCCCACTTTACATTAGAACAACGAGGTAATTATGAGTTTTATTGTTCACTTTTACAACAAAAATAAACACTTTCTTGACTGAAATAAGAACTGCAATTTGCTTCTATCCCGCACATTAGCTCAATGATGTATATATTTTCAGACTCTGTAATCGTCGACAAGGTTTGCAATAATTTTATGGATGATCAAGAGGTTCTTTCGACATCTGATTCCTTTGATAATGATGGGAAAGTGGACCCATTTTCTACCGACAGTGGATCAGACTATGAACCACCACAGCATTCACTATCATCACACAGTCATGAAAACTCATCAAATGGTAGTGGTAATATTGTAAATCGACTTTCAGCACCTGTCCTAGAGGTGATTAACTCAAGTCAAGCAGGGAAAAAAAGACTAGGAAAAGACATCGTAATGAAGCTCTGTGGCGCAGAAATGTAATAAAAAAGCAGTGAAATTCTGGAAACGAATTTATAAACTGGAAAAACAATGTAATATGTGAGCGTCAAATGAAGGAACCCTCTCCTCAAACATGCAAATTTGATTGTTCTATAAAAATTACCCAAGAACAGAGGGTTGCAATATTTCATCAGTTAATTATATATTAATTATTTATTATTATATATAAATTAATTAATAAAAAAAAAAGAACTAAAATTGATATAAGTGAAGGTAGAGAAAGAAGTCATTGTAAAATGACTGACAACTCAAATTTTCTTTCAGAAGATCTTAACAAGATTAAAATATGCCAATTGTTTTTAAACTCATTGAGCATATGTTATCAAATGGTTAAGACTGCTGCAAAAAATTCATACCACCTTAATTCAAGCACGGTTGCTGATGACAGCAGAGGGTCGCAGAGGATATTTGCGGTAAGCGACCACATGAAACAAAACGTGAGGGATCACATTAACAGCTTTTCTACAGTAAGCAGCCATTATTGCCGAAAAAAGACCTCGAAGCAGTACTTGGATGCAGCATTAAATATAACAAAGATGTTTGACCTATATAAAAAGGACTACGAAGAAAAAAGCTTGACAGTAGCCATTGCTTCAATGTACCTACATATAGAGGCATATTTTGTAATGAATTTAATTATTCTTTACTCCGAAGAAGGACCAGTGTGACTTTTTCTTGAAATATGAGCAGAGCAGTAATGAAGAAAAAGATATTATGAAAGCAGAATATGATACTCATCTAAAAAATAAAGAAATTACCCGAAAGTTAAAATAAATGTCAAGGAGCAGGCAAACTTAAATAAAACGTTCCTATTGCGCAACAACAAGTCTTACAAATCCCAGAGCAGAAGCCGCACAACTATACTATAAACATAAACGAAAGTATGCCACATACAATCTCAGTATTTATGATCTAGGATCACAACAAGGTCATTGTTTTATGTGGCATGAATCAATTGGAATGAGAGGAGTGTGTGAAATTTGGAAGCTGTGTCTTTGATTTCATCAAACAACAGGTATCGGAAGGGATAAAAGAATTCATATTTTATTCAGATAATCGTGCTGGAAAAAATTGTATCCATTTCATGTACTGTATGTACATGTTCTGTGCGGCCAATTTCTCTTGTAAAATAACACATATCTTTTCAGAAAAAGGTCACACGCAGAATGAAGTTGATTCGATTCATAGTGTTATTGAAAGGGCTGCCAAGAAAATACCAGTATATACACCGAGCTAGTGGTATTCAATAGCACGATCAGCATGTAGGAAGAGACCCTACGCCTACATTGCTTGAAATCAACAACCAAAAATTGGGATAAGGATGAACGTGGAATCAAATTTTCTTGGCAAAAGATAAAACGAATCTCAGTAATGCCAGAAAATCTACACACACTCCAAATCGAGTACAACTTTGAAGATTCGCCTGCACCAGTTAATACAGCTGAGCGTAGCCGTAGACCACTATTTCAAAAGATAACTGACTTCAAATTGATGCCAGTAAGAAGTTAGGTCATACCAATAGCTAAACTAAAACATTGTGACCTAATGTATCTTTGCCGGGAGAAAATAATCCCTGTTGACTACCATTATTTCTATACAGGACTGATCACCTCACCACAATAAGTGAATAGGGATGAAACCGACAGTGATTAAATTAAAAATAATGCTTATGAGTAATAGGTTTTATTGCCTTTTCATTTATATAACTTCTTGAACTTTAACTTTCATTAATAACTATAGTATATTATAAGTACCTATGTTCATTGAAGTGTTTGGTAGATTTTGTGAATATAAAAACTATGTCGTGAGATTTAATTTTTATTTTGTAGTGCTATACAAATTTAGCCTTACTTCTTAATGCGCTTAAGGTACCATTTTTTATTGCCTTATGATCGCGTTCAAATACCTTAACTCAATTAAGATAGTTCTGATCTAAATTATTGTAGTACAACCATATCCTAATATTTATGCAGAACAAGCTTAACTGAAATAAGATAGTGCTGATTTCAAATACTGTAGTGCAAAAGTAGCCTATCTGCATAAAATATGTGACGGAATATACTTTTTGGTTTTTTTTTTCCACATAAACAAAGCATTTAACCAATGCATTATCATATATTTAAATCAATTTTTTTATATATACAGTTTTCAAATTAATGACAAAATAAAGTTTAAAAGTGCTCTCCTGTAAAATGTCTAAAAATCAGTTAGGCTAGTTCTGCAATAAGGGGACGATATGTACCTACCTATGGAATTTTTGTCACAAAGCTGTGATAGGATCCATAGCCAACCCAAGAAAATATTGCATAATATACAATTACCTGCTGTACTGGTCCGTTATCTGAATGCGAACATCCAGGTGTTGGATCTTCATCATGGAATGGGTGTTTTGCGTCTGCAACGAACTCGCGTTTAACGTCAACCAGCTGGAGGTCAATCTCCGGATTAATTTCAGCGAGACGCGTTGCCGGAATCTGAAAGAGACGTTATACATTTTTGTAATCATAGAAAAACACAATTTTGCTATTTTATAACAATACTTATATACTTGGGGTAGGTAGCTGTCTAAATGTAGGTCAAAAGGTTTTTGAAAGAAAGTTTGAAATCCTCGTACGTTCGTAAGAATTTGTAAAAAATATAAACTTATCGTATGTATTCAGCTAAAATAATTATAAAAAATTGCAGGAAAGGACTTAATAAATAAAAACTAACCTCAAAATCGCAACTGAAATCGTCTGTGTTCTCCTGCTTTATATAGGTGCGCGTGTCAAACTTGTCTTCCGTACCAGATTGGTCTCCATCACATTCTCTCTTGACTTCCATGTTTGCTTATCAACAATCGTATGCAATGTGCTAGAGACAACTTGACAACTTTCTGTTCTGTTGTATATAGGTGTTGCGGAAAAACAGTTAATAATATTCCATGTAGCATTTATCTGAAAAACAAAAATGTACGTATGCTAATGTCAAGAACACCGACTAAACGTTGAACTTTTATCGTAACTAAAACGTATGTCCTGTCGCTGGAAATTAGCAGAGAGAGGAGCCGTCACGAAAAAGATATCGTCAATGTTGCTATCATAGGAGAAAAAAAAAAAAAACAATTGGATTAATTTGTTATTATATACCGAGATGCGCTGTTCTCGTTATGATGGAGGAAATGCTGACGATCATTTTCATACCATTGTTTTGTTTAGACATCAAAATACTTAAACATATTATTAAGTTGTGTCACCATGTTAAGTGCGTATTTTTATTATAAAGCTAGTGCTCCCGGAAATACTTTTCAGTATGTCGGCAACACTATTCTAACATTACCTTGAAAGGATCCTGTCTGTCACGCACTGTCACGTAACACGTTGCTTCTGGAATATATACACTTAACATGGATGTAAAGCAAGAATGTGATGGAGGACACTCCGATATAGAAGACAAGCCTTTGTTTGACACGCTGACGAGCCGTCCAATCAACTCGGACCCTTGCACTCATGTTACGCAAGAGAATGCGGACATTTCAAGTTGCAATTTCGAGGTTAGTTTTTGGAAACTAAATTCTTTTACAATCACTTTAGATTGAGAATAATAACGATTAGTATACTATTATAATAATATGTTGCTTATTTACAATCTATGTAAGGTCATTCGATGACATTAAACTTGGTTTCAAAAGAATACTAGATTAAGCAATTTGGCAGCTACGATACATCTGTGAGATTATAGGTTAGGTTAGGTTATCTACTAATTCGTGTTAAATATAAATATTATACAATGTAATATGGTGATTACGTGAACCGAAACTGTTGTCACCGTGTTTACAAAATGTAGTAATGCTTCTTTCAGTACCTTAATATGGCGGACCTCTCTAATATAAAATCTGAGACAGATGATCAACCAGCTGTCGTCAAGCGCGAGATTATTGAAGATATAACACACCTATTATATGACGATGAATACCCTCAACCGGGTTGTTCGAATTCAGATTACAGGCCAATTGTAAGTAGTTATAGTGTGTGCTGTCTAATATAGAAGGTTGGAATTTAAAATGCAACTCTAAAACTCATTTCTCCATTATTAATTCGCTCACACTGATATTATGATTATGTGATTATATGATTAAAAGAATTTATGTGTACCTAGGTTTATAAATCTTTCGTCAAATCATGAGCATTCATTTATGATGATTTATACATCATAATTATTCGAATGTAAAGCAATAATTAATGCGATTATCTAAAATTGCGATTAATTGTAGGTATGGTGAATAAAATTAATGGCCCGTGAGTCCTTTTTAGGTAGGTAATACAAGGTAAGCCTATTGTCTATAAAAAAACTACTTGCAGTCGTAAAATACGTGAAATGGGGTGAGAATAGACGAATTATTCTATTTTCAAAACTTATTGTAACAGATTAATGTTGTAAGCCTCAAATTCTACTAAATTATCTACCATGCTACACGACAACATAAATTCAGGCGTTCCAGCTAAAGGGTTTGACAGGTCAAAACTGGCGCACTGCGCATGCGTTATAAGTAAACCGGAATTGTTTTAGATTTAACGTTTAGTTCACTGTGCTAGCTAACTTCAAAACATTTTCTGACCGTCAGAAGTGGTTTGGTCGGAAACGTTAAATCACTTCTCACGATTTGTCATTGTAATAACTGTCCAGGAGGACCTAGCCTAAAAACGATGTCATTTATTATATTCCGTACCTATGGTATGTTCTCTACATAATATTATTGCGTTACCTATGAACATTTTAATAATTTTAGGATTAGGAAAAATTGATATTCTTCCGCATTTATATAATTCGTGAGATGTTCATATTAATATTTTAGACATTTACACAGTAAGAGTTCAGTAGAATAAGGTCGGTTTATTATAGCGTAGTAACCGATACCTATTATTCCTTAGTAAACGTTTGCGAACAATAAATCGATTTTGGTCGTATTTTCCCATGATTCCACACAAATGTTGTATGCATAGAGTTCGATTCGATATCATCACTTGTTTGGTATTTAGTGAGAGGTGGTAGGATTCGCTACTCGACTGAAAAATTACAACAAGATAGATTGACTAGACTAAATGATTTTACTAAAATACCCGACTTAATTTGTCTGTTCGTACACGTTTAGTTACTAAATTATTCGCCACTCGACTTAACTACTCGCCTGACCCGGAGCGGGCTTAAGGGTGTTTCCATTAGCGCAGCGACAAAATTAAACCGCATTGACGTGCCTATTCAATTGTGAAGACTCAACACCTGAAGGGCAAAATGAAGCAGTACGCAAACAAGAAGCAAAACGCAACATTATCTTCAAAGGAGGTATAGTGCTTCGAACGGTATCCAATAATGCAACAGAAATACTGAATGGATATTTATGATCGTGTAAGAGTTTGCATTATATTTTTGATTATGCTCACATGACATGATCAACCCCAACTAGCGCGTTGACATTAGATTTTCCAACCTGGAAATGACCTGCCAATGGTTTCGATAATCGGAATCGTTTCACAAACGCCTCGTCTGTCATTTTGAATGGATCCGTCCGGTAACCAGATCTTAACAACAAAATTTCAGCGTGAATCACTTCCATTTTAGGTACGTGTACAATAACCTAAAATGTGGTAATGACATTTAAATATTATTTAATCAGTTCTTATTAGTTATCATTGAATTCTTAAAACGATTGATTGTTAAAGTACGTAGCAAATTTATCCTTAAAGAAGCTACTTACTTCACAATTTACCTTATAATAGTGTTATTACAATATTCAGTACCTACGAAAATGTGAACGAAACTTCCAATGTATTTTACATTTGCCACTCTTTGACTGTCGGCGGCTACCTTACTACATGGCACTGGTGTCGTTAACTTTGGTTGGGAAGAAATAATTTATGATATACCTATACATAGATTTTATTCTTGCGCGCCCGGCAAAACGTAACTTCGTTAATATAAAATTTTAACAACAAGGAACTTTAAAAACTAAATACATGCAAAACTATTTCAATAACACGAAATGGAACGCAATTTTTAATGAAACCACGAGCTGGAACGGTATCTTTTAGAATTTTATGAACCACAACAGCGCCCCGGTCTATTTCGAGCCCTGATTGGACCATCACTGATTGTAACTTGGGAACTATCTTACATTGATCATTCATTTGTTGAACTTTGATTTATGATAATTTAACCATGTTGCGTGTTCGCAACACATAAAAATAGTATTGGAGGGTCATTTTGGAAAAAATGCGTATTTTTTATGGGAGAAAAGGGTTGCATTTTAATTTATTTTGAATAAAATGACAGTATTCTCCGATCGTAGATATCTACCACATCATGCAGACTGCATTGTATATACGTACTTGTTGTATGATATATGTAACGTGCTTCATTTATGCTTCATTTTTTAATAAATTAAGTTCGATGATTTCACCAGAATGTGAATCGCAAAAAAGCAGTGCATTTATTTGATGTAATCGAGTCTGTAGGGTCTCACCTAGATTGGACTCCATGTACGCCAATTTTGTCTATTAACCAATCCGTATAGTCAAAAATGAGCGTCATCGCATAAGTAAAAGTTTATTTTGTCAATTTGGAATCGGTGAGCGGTCGTTACTCTATTCATGGTTGCCTGTCTAAATACTGTTCATTAATGTCAAAAAGCATGCGCAGTATCAGCTCGGTTTGACAGCTAACCCGTTCGTTGGTTCTATCTAAGCAAACAACAATCAGAAAGGCAAATGACATTTAATGAAAATCGGGCTCAATTTACCGAGAGTACACCGCAGAGAAACGGCAGATTTTTTTACAATACTTGAAAGCATCTAAGCGACACCTTTTGAGCATAGACAATCATTGAAAAAATTGGTATTATATGGCTAAATCGCTATTATAAGCGTAGACAATAAGTACAAATATATAAATCTTTTACAATGAATAAAATTCAAACATTTTCAATTAGGTACCTAATAAAATTCGCCGTTTTCAAAAATCAGTATAGCATATTAGAGTTCGTCAATGCATTTCATAAAATTTTAATAATTATAAAGTTAAATTTGACACAAAGACACACGTGCTTAAACTTTCGTATAAAAACGCTCTAAATAGGTAGGTATGTATGCAAAAATAAGGAACATTTTTCAAAATAACGTTATAGATAACAATATTTTTTATATAAAATTTAGCCGTGTTAACTAAACGATATTGTTATTATTTCAGATAATTCCGACTTAAATTTAATCAATAAAATAAGAAATACGAGTGAAAATGGCTCGAATGGCTTTTATTTACTCTTTGATTAGTGATTGTTTTTATAAGATAATATAATGTATCCATAGTCGGTATTCCGTCTTTATTTTGTATTCATTTAATTAAATGTATAATAAATAAAACAGGATCCAGTTTATGAGCCCCACGAAAACATTTCGCTTCCACAAACAAATGGCCCGGTCAAATAGCCTCGATAAAACGGCTCTCACTGATTGAAATTAAACGTCAATGGTTTTCATTAAAATGCCACCTTTCCTACTTAAAACTTACCTTTCGGCATAATTTACCAATCATAAATATTCATGAAGCATATTGTTATCTCTTATATTAAATATTATATTAAACTAACCTTGTATTTTTTTTAATCTCAATTTTCTCGGTTATGCGTTAATACGGAATACTGAATATAGATATATATTACAATCTTATAAGAACAATCACTAATCAAAGAGTAACTAAAAGCCACCCAAGCCATTTTCACTTTTATTTCTTATTGTATTGATAAAATTTGAGTCGGAATTATCTCAAATTATAAAAATGTCGTTTAGTTAACACAGCTCAATTTTATATATAAAATATTGTTCTCTATAACGTAATTTTGAAAAATGTTCCTTATTTTCGCATACATACCTACCTATTTAGAGCGTTTTTATACGAAGGTTTAAGGCTCGCACAAACCAACGCAAATATTCACCAAGTACCCCGTCAAAATATCCCGAAAAAAGCACCCGCCATCGGTACGGAAGGTCCGGTCAAAAGAGTCTCAAAAAAGCCAACGCCGCTGATGCATCCTACTTACCTGTTGTTAATGAACAAACGTAATATTTATTTACGTAGGGGATCAAAAGATACAATGAAAGCCATCAATTTGTCATATATTTGGCTATTTTTTGAGACTCTTTTGACCGGATCTTCCATATCGATGCAGGTGCTTTTTTCGGGTTATTTTGACGGGGTAAATGCGAATGGATGGCAGTGTCGGAGACAAATTGTAACTTTATGAATTTTTTTATGAAATGTATGAAATAATTTTGGTGAACTTTATCTATACTGATTTTTGAAAATGGCGACTTTTATTACTTTAAAATGGTTGAATTTTATACATTGTAAATGATTTTCATATTCGTACTTAGTGTCTACGCTTATAATAGCGTTTTAGCTATATATTAGCCGTTTTTTCCATGATTGTCGATGCTCAAAAAATCTCGCTTAGATGCTTTCAAGTATTGAAATAAGAAATCTGACGTTTATCCAGGGTGTACGTTCGTAATATATAATTATTGACACGATATAATTATTGTTCTCTATGATGATGTATACACACATATAATTGCATTGTTTTGAACCACCTATGGATCTTTCCGTAACAATATTTGACTCTCACTTCGCTATTTGATAATGTCTGAATTAGCTGAAAAACAAGAGCGTCAAAAAAACAAATTGAATGTTATAACTCATAATTGATAATATTGATATCGATTATTACGATTTTTCTAGGTTTCTACCAAGGGATTTTTCACGAAGCATCACGATACAGTTGAGAGTCAACAATCCTCAGGTGATGGCATCGAGGATAGAACGATACAGTATTCAGAAATGACTAAAGACGAGTATCACATTAAACAAGAAATCTTAGAACGAGATGCGCCAAAGGAAATTCGACTTATTCTAAGAAGAGTAATCCATTTCTCACGTAATTTCATTTGTTGCATTTGTAACGAAGTTTTCGGATGCGGAAATGCTCTGAAAACTCACAAAATGGTGCACATGGACGTGATTCCTGATCAAAATCAAAGCATAGTAGACTCACAACATAGTAATGTCAAAATACATTCAAAGAAAATTACTGGTGAAAAACCTTATAAATGCAAACTATGTTCATATAGAAGTACGATATCTAGTAATCTTAAAAAACATACAATGACACATACTGGTGAAAAACCTTATAAATGCAATTTATGTTCATATAGATGCTCGCAGATTAATGATCTTAAAAGACATAAAATGACACATTCCGGTGAAAAACCTTACAAATGCAATATATGTTCATATGGGTCCTCGAGACTCGATGATCTTAAAAAACATAAAATGACACATACCGGTGAAAAACCTTATAAATGTAATGTATGTTCATATGGGTCCTCGAGACTCGGTGATCTTAAGAAACATAAAATAAAACATACTGGTGAAAAACCTTATAAATGCAATTTGTGTTCATATAGATGCTCGCAGATTAATGATCTTAAAAGACATAAAATGACACATTCCGGTGAAAAACCTTATAAATGCAATGTATGTTCATATGGGTCCTCGAGACTAGATGATCTTAAAAAACATAAAATGGCTCATACCGGTGAAAAACCTTATAAATGTAATGTATGTTCATATGGTTCCTTGAGATTCAGTGATCTTAAGCAACATAAAATGACACATACTGGTGAAAAACCTTATAAATGCAATGTGTGTTCATTTAGATTCTCGAAATCTGGTTATCTTAAAACACATCAAATGACACATACTGGTGAAAAACCTTATAAATGCAATGTATGTTCATATAGATGCTCGCAACTTGGTAATCTTATAAAACATGAAATGACACATACCGGTGAAAAACCTTATAAATGCAATGTTTGTTCATATAGATGCTCACAACTTGGTAATCTTATAAAACATGAAATGAGACATGTTGGTGAATAACCTTTTTAAAACAATATTATTCATATTAGTTGTATAAAATACTATTACGAAAATGTACGAAAATACTATTCATACCAGAATAGTATTTTCATGTGACCCACGAAATGTTGGTATGATTTGGAATTATGCTAAGAGACTTCAGAGCGACATTTTTTCTTGAAGGCGCAGTGTCGTGTCTAGCTAACAAGGGAAAACAATTTAAATATAATGAATTATGACAATTACATATTGAAATTTCTCTTAACGTGTTTACTGTCAACAAATGGTGATACTGCATTGTATTATTAATTTAATAAATCGCAAAATAATAAATACATATTTTACTTTTACTTTTTAATAAATCTAGACCGGTTTCGTCCTCTTCAAAAGGACATTATTAACTTTAGAATTGCCTCTTGAGGATGTACTATAAATTTTGCTTTTTATTAATTTAACCAATAATATATATAGAAATATTATATAATTATTTTTTAGGTTCATTATCTTGAGTAACAATGACCCACCTTTTTAGTTTCACCGTCTGCTTGAAGGGTGGTTATATGGATTATTATAACACAAAAGGATTACACTGGTTTATAATGTTGAAACAAGCATTGCTTTCTGTTGGCATGGTATATCCGCCGCGTGGGCAGTGGACCCTTGCGTGGTACTACCGCTTTCGCATTTTTTTTTCATACTGATTGGAAAATATCTCTAATTATTATCTTGTGAAGAGAGGGAGGGAGATGCGTAGGAAGTCTGAAAAGTATAGCTAAATTCCCGAATATTCTCAGGTCTTTTTGGGTTTTGAAAATGTACCGTTGCTTGGGATCGAAGCGACCTTGGCTCGGCCGAGGCTAGGGGACAGAAAATAGCCTTGGGCGCAGGCAGGTATTCGAAGATCGCCTTCCGCAGAAATCGTTTGCGAAATGTTATTTATTTTATAATATTTTTCAAGGATTGCAAACTTTTATCAGCGGTATGTTTGTTATTGAGGTATTGTTTGTGATATGAAATTGGTGACGTTTTTATAAAGAAGGGTTTTACCTCATCACACAGTTCTTATTTTAAAAGCCAACATTGCAAAGATCAGATGCTACATTCATCATAATAATAAGTATATATTGTATTTTACTGCAGACAGGAAACATATTCAAATACACTGACAGAAACGCTGTGGCCATGTTTACTCTTTTTAAAGAAGAATTAACGCGTGCCATGTGTTAAGACGCGCAAATAACCTACGACGTGAATTGTCCACACTTCATTTAATATGATAATATGACCGAATGATTACACGCATTTAGTTTCAAACAATTGGTACTGCGCCTTTATTGGTATGCGTCAAACACTGTACAATTAGACATTATCTACCTACTTTATGACACGACCTTAAAATGCGTGCCTTCTGCCAGCATTTCTTACGACGATTTTATGACGTCACAACTATTTTGGTCCGATTGTGAATGTCGATTCCGTGTTGAATTATAAATATTTTATTACATAATATATGTAAAATGCTTGCGTGCGTATAAGCAAATATAATAGTGAATTATGATAATTTCATACTCTAATCACACTATGAGTCGTCTAGCATATTTCACGACATATTAATTTTAAAAAAATCCCGCATTTTTGGGACATAATTTTAATATAATATTATACCAATAAAGGCGTTAGCTACCCGTTCACTAATTAGCTAGGATAGAGTATCTGTAGTAAATACTTTGAAATAATGGTCAGTCAAGAAGGGACCGAATGTGCGTACGTCATTTTTATCATCAACACTGATAACGTAAACAATTAATATATTTGTAGCCCATTCTATAGCGACGTAATATTATTAAAGTTTGATATGAACTATTCTGAAAAATTTATTCGTCAATGAAAAACACTAATAAGTTATGTATTCATTTGTTGATGATATTGTATAGATTGATAGAATTTCCTAAACTTATAGTGCCTGAAAACGTGCATGGATTTACTTGCAACAATAGTGTGTATTTTAAACTATCGCGATAATAATTATTTACACGTGAAAGGGCTGACTGTCTCTCCAATCTCATTTTTCATGCGTATGCGAGACGCGATGACATCATCGTTTTGGTGATCTTTGCCAGATTCAGACAGGTTCGGACAAGTTTGTAGATAATAGGTAGACGTAAAAATATTCTATGCGGTGTAGTTCGTATTTCTTTCGGCAGGTTCGCCACTATCGTTACATTTCACATGCGCACACCTACGCACCTCTAATTTTTACGTGAAAATTCAGAACCTTCTGAACTCTTATGATACATGCATGCAATCTTGCATCTTGCACGATAATGCGAGTTTACGTATAGGTACCTGTTCTTGTTACGCCCGCGATAATACGTACTGTCAGCAGTTAATCCATGCACGTGTAAGCGGGGTATAAGAGGCAGTTTAGCAAAAGTGACTTATTACGTAGGTAGGTCCAACAATCTTTCACGGACTTAGATTAGGAAAGCTTATAAGATCATAGATTAATTCAAGAAAATATTAGTAAGAACCTATGTGTAATCACAAAACAGATAAAATTTTGTGTTTCCAGTGGGTCTATTCTATACGCAAGGCGGCTATCGGCTGCTATCGAAGGTAGTTTATTATATAAATAATATTAATATAATATATTATATTGATGCGGTTAATTGTTACAATAAGTTAACCGTCTAAACCAGTGCTCCGAAACCAGTGTGCCGCGAGACGATACTAGGTGTGCCGCGGAGCATTGCTTAAAAAAAACATTACTTACTTATTAGCCAAATTTGCGTACATGGCTGATAATACATTTGAGCACCTGCATGAACTTCATAAAATAATGCAAGGTCAGAATGAAAATATATTGACATGATCTGATAGATTAGAAAGAGTTAAGACAAGGATCTCTACAAATGTACCGAAGGACCTACCAGACCAATGAAATCAAGCAATAAATTTTGGATCCGTCTCAAAAACATCAAGGCCATCAAACTTAGTAAAGTAGCGCTAAAAACTTTTACGTTCATTGCAACAAGCTCAGGTATCATATAAAATGTTATTTTATTGATATTACAAATACATGGCAATATGTTTGGTTCTTTGTTTACGTTATGTATATATAATTATTTATCAAATAAGTATGTCATGTAATTTTGGTGCATGTCCCCCACAAGCTCAGGGGGGTGGCGTGGCAGGTCAAGCAGATAAGTGAGATAAACGCAAATTATAAATTTGCCCTAATAGACAAAAAAGTGGCCTGCGGCGCTGATATACTTCGCTGGCATTAATATTTTAACACATACGATTGTGCGATACAATTTATTAATATTGTGTCAATGTTCGACAAATATTTTATCATTGTTTATCCGACAACTCACCATAATTCATGTGGATGTATTAATAAATACAAAAACATCACTAAACATAGAATCAATACGATTAATTTTATCTCGAACACCATTCGAAAAACGCTATGTTAAAGTATAACATTGTCTTTAACCTTAGCGATAGGTAGCGGGAAACCGAAGATTCTGGCCTCAAGTCCATGGTTTGGTGTATAAATTGTTTTACGTGTGGTGTTCCGCGGAATTCTGGGAAGACCTTTAGTGTGCCGTGGGTGAGAAAATGTTGCTAGAGTGAGATAGTTTAGGCGGCTAACCTATTGTAACAATTGTAATACCTTAATGCATAAATTTGATAAAATATCGTCGATAGCTGAATGTTTACTTAATAATCAATGGGAAGTATATTATTTTGTAGGTGCATAATAACATTATTTGTGATTTATTTTAAAACAAGTGCAAAAAATGAACACTACTTATCGGCGGCAATATCTCAAAAAATAGGGGGTCGTTTTTAATCTGTTTATCAAAGGCGGTACTGTGCCAAGAGACGTCACTTCATGTTAAATCTATTTACATAGACACAATAATTTCTTGTGTAAATTACAAATAAAATCATATATATAAGAAGCCAACTATATACATTATATCAGCGGCGGAGGGTGGAAGTAGGCTGTTAAGAGTCGACTTAATTGGTGCATATTAAAGTTTTTCAGTCAAAGGTTTTTGTTTTCTTTGATCTAAGACTACAATGGGTAGATAGTGATTGTTAGTTTTTAAAAGTTTAGTTCAATAAAAACAAAAACGTATGACTAGCAAAGTTCAATGTAAACTATTTATGGCGGATCTTAACAGCCTATCTCCACCCCTCGCTACTGATGGCTGATACGACTGGCTGGAATTTTATGGGGATTTATTGAAATGTTAAACGTCAACCTTCGATAGAAATCGGCGAATAGAGAAGCAAATGTTACAATATATAAACTTGAATGTACCCCATGTCCTGGTGTGTAATCTGAATGCGAACATCCGGGTTGAGGATCTTCATCAGAAAATGGTGTCATTTCGTCTTCAGTGAACTCATGCTTTATGTCAGTCTCAGTGACATTCTTCGTCGCAGCCAACTGAAAAAAACAACGTTTATATAACATGTTGTCAATATGTACATATTATTATTATAACTAATTAAAATGTTATAATCTAGGTGGAAGTAGGCTGTTCAGATCCGACATAAATAGTGCACACTAAGCACATACCTACTTATTTATTTTCATTAAACTAAGAACACAAACTGCAGATCTTGCTGGTTAGTTTTTAAAATTCTATTAAACCCTGCCTAAAATAAACCATAATATATTAATAAGCTAAGAGAAAAACAGTACACAATTTTTCAATCATATTTATTTTGGTTAAATTAATAATATATTAAATCACAGATGGTGTTGGTTAGTTTTATAAAATCTATTAAACCCTGTCTAACCAAAATTATTCTATTAACAAAATATCAAAAATAATATTGAATGCATGAATGGCATAACTTTAAATATTTTATTGATATAAGAATATTACGGCTTCGTTTACGCTAGATGCAGCATTATCACACACTAAGGTTGGGTTAGGTTAGATTAGGTAAGGTCAGGTTATGTTTAGTCTAAAAAGAAAGTTATAAAAGGCACCATTACCTGTATTTCTTGAAACAAAGTTTAATATCATCGTAATGTTCCTACATATTTTGTCATAAACGAAACATTATAATATAATCTTATACTTATCGTTGTTATTCCAAATTAATGATTGTGAAAGACGACGTACTAAACAGTTTCAAAAAACTAACCTCAAAATGCGAAAACTTTATAGAATATGCATATAACAATGTATACTAATTATAATTACTTCAATTAGTAAGTAGGTGACCCTACATAACATGTCACAGATGTATCGTAACTGTCAAAAAGTATAATCGAGTCATTTTTTGAAACAATATTTATGTCATCGTATGTCCCTACGCAGTTTGTAAAAAAAGCAACATATTATTATTACACACCAATCGTTGTTATTTCCGATCTAAAAAAATCAGTTTCAAAAAACTAACCTCGAAATTACAACTTGAAACGTCGGCATTCTCCTGCTTTACATGCGTGCGAACTTCCGGGCTTATTGGGTGGCTAGTCTGCGTATCAAACAAAAGCTTGCCTTCTTCTTCACTGTTCTCCATCACATTCTCGCTTTACGTCCATTGTAATGGTAAATATGTCAGGAAGAACGTGACAAACAGGATCCATCCAAGGTACATTAATTTTAGAGAAGTGTTGCCAGAATACGCTATTATTTATTATCAATGGCCGAAATTCTGAGACTTACATTCCATGGAAGCGATCAAACAATAAACTGTGTTTTATTGGATTTAAGTTATGTACCTACTATTTTATTTGAGAAGTTTTTTTCCACTCGGGTTTTGCGTTTCGATATTTACAAGCAATAGGTACTAAACTCGTATTCACCAATGTCAAAAAATACACACTAATGTATACCTGCACTGTTATTTTCAACCTTTATAATAAATCAGATCTATTAATACAATAAAGTAGGGACACTTTATTGCCTACCCATTCAGTCAAGGATCAAAAGTAAGTATAACAAATAAGACATTGTCAAAGGGCCATGTCTTAATACTTTGCCTTGTCTTTCCGTGCATGGTGCAAATCACACCCAAATTTAATGTCCGTGACCCTGGCTCAAAATACGGGTGGCATTTGGTTTGTATTGCACTGACAGATGTCTTCTTTGCCACGTTAAAGATTATTATTGTATTCTTTAACAACGTCTTTAGAAGAAAACTTGAAAATAGAAAAAATGCAGATGGGCCATTTTGCCATTTGAATTTTGAGATGCGCTGGTCTCGTTATGATTGAGGAAATGCTTATTTTCATATTTGCTCCATTGTTTTGTTTTGACAACAAAACATATATACAATTCATAATAATTATTGAAGTCTGTTAAGTGTTATTGTACCTATTCAGCGCCATCCTTAGATTAATCAAGCCTGAGCATATATTTTTGCACAAGCAACGAGTGGTCCACTGTTCAGTTGTCAAAATTAGATCCCAGATTGCTTGACATATTGATTCTCACTTTCTCGTTTCAAATTGAATTAAGTTTAAAAATCTCAAGTCACACATATTAATAAATAATATACATTCTCGTTATTCATTAGATGTCAAAATCAGTCTAGTCCTTCACAAAAAATCGGTGGTAATAGGCCGCCTCAGACGTACAGTTTTCGTAACAGGTTAAACAATATGGCAAAGTCAATAACTGTAGGTACGTTAGTGGGCACACCACAGATCACTGCATACTGATGCCATATTTGGCATCATGATATTTAAATGCAAATATTAATAACCCCCTCGATGATTTATTTTTTCAAATGTTTTAGTATTTTTCATTAGTAAATGTTCTAATTAAATAGTAGTACAGTTAATTTACAGATGTCTCCAAGTTAATACCATTTTTTAAATAAATTCTGACAGAAGCGAAAGTGGTTGTACCTGAAATTCACCTGTTTCAAATATATTTTTTAGCCAAAGAAAGTCTATTCAAGAACATAAAAAAATTATTTCGTAAATCATTCAGGTATGTACTTTATGATTTTATTATAATTTTTATGCTGAATGTCAAATACATGGAAATAATTGGAAAAATGTTTGTGATGCCATTTGGCATCATCATGCATTGACGTACTTTTTTATTTGTGTAGGTACTTTATAATATACTTCAGTTATGAATTGGTTCTTAAATACTAATTTCTTTTCCAAAATGTATTCCAGAAAACGAGCATTTACTAACAGAGAGATTGATGATATTTTGGAGAGATGGGACTCTTCAGAAAGCATTGATAACCTTGATTATTCCGATAGTGACAGTGATATTGAGCCAAATTGTCGACCTGTAGAATCATTAAGAGTGATCATGAAGAAAACGTAGATCACATTTCTTTGGGTACTGGAAATAGGTTAGACAATACAAACCACCTTCCTAGAGAAGATCCAGCGTACGATAGGCTATTTAAAATCAGTTATTTAAAAGACAGTATCAATTATTATCTATTTGGTCATATTTTTAGAATACGGTAATATTTATATAGGTATTGATTATATACTTACAATAAATTTAAAGATGCCACAAAATTATATTTAAATCAATCATCAGTATAATAATTAATTACTATGATATTATTGAAATATATAGGTAAATTTTATTTAGATTTACCGACATTGTCATTCACAATTAGGTACCTATATTAATTTATGTTGTAAACGTCTTAAATTAATAATTTGTAATATTCACTAGATACAATAAATAAAATTTGAATACTGAGTTATTAGTCTATATTATTTCACAATAACTTAATATTTATAATGCTCTCTAAAATTTTTTACATTTTTATATCATATTATTTTATAAAATAATATGTTTACATAAATAACTTTAACTTTGTTTTACCCTTGTAAAAATAAATAAAATATAATATTTGCGATCTCCGCTTACATAATATTATTACTATAATAATAAATGAATTTGTATTTTATAACAAGCAACACCAGCCGCAGTTGTATCGCTCGGCATTTATTCTACTTAACGTTACCACTTAATGGTACGTTTACATTTGACACTAATATCGTCATATTTATGTATGACACCATATTCACTTAAGTGTAAACAGTAAGTATATTTGTATCTGCCACTTATTTTGCGTGTGTCGACTCTCACCTACCACTTATTCAATCTACTTATATACGCAAATGTAAACACCGCGTTTTCGACAAGTACGAACTTGGAGCGATATATCACCGAAGTTGGACCACCGTCTACTTTTATGTCAAGTACCTGACACAATATTCGTAGTTTGACAGGTACCTAGTGAATTGCATATGTATATTTCTAAAACAACGGACAATCAATAATCATAGGTACACCATGAAAGTATGCCCAACGTTTACGTTAATAAATGTACTGTAGCGATCTGTCAAAAATCATAGACAATGAGAAATAAATCGGATGTGCCGTGTTCTATGGATTTTGTTCGAAAATAAAATATCGCTTGTTCTCGGCACATACGATTAATTCTGATGCACTCTGTGAAGAAAAAATGCGCTTCAAATGGTATTACCTAATTCATTTTGGCCCACACCTGCACTCGTATTAGGTACGATAATATTATATTGAATATGCAATGACGATCAAGTGCTAGATATCGCAATGTTACTGTTAATCGTTCTTCTACGCATTTCTGAATTGTGTGTCTTGTTTTTTGGCAAAAGGTCCAATCTTGCAAACTAAAGTTCACAAATTGAGTTGGATCTTCGATTTTAAACTCTGACATTAAACGGAAGGCACCTAGTTCTTCTCGTCGCTGAATCCATTCCCGCACCCATCTAGACCATTTTTTCCTCCTTTTTGTTTCCAAAAGACTTAAAATAATAACACTCGCTGCTTTCTTTTTTAACATTCCCATATTGACAACTGACATAACGTTTTTGAGAAGTATACAAAATAAGTGTCCGAATAAATTACAATATCATATGTAAACACCGCATATATTTATTCCAATGTTGCCATTGAATAAAGTGTCGAGACTTTATTTCAACGAGAAGTATACCAGAATTTTATGTCAGATCCATGCAGGTGTAAACAGTAAATGAAATTTTATGTCCGACACATAAAATAAGTATAACGGTATAAGTGTCAGATGTAAACGTACCATAACACGTGGCTTCTGGATTATATACCTTTAACATGGATGTAAAGCAAGAATGTGCTGGAGAACACTCCGATATAGAAGGCAAGCCCTTGTTTGACACGCTGACTAGCCATCTAAACAACCCGGACCCTCGCTTTCATGTAACGCAAGAGATTGCAGACGTTTCACGTTGCAATTTCGAGGTTAGTTTTCGGAAACTAAATTTCTTTACAATCAATTTAGATTGAGAATAACAATGATTAGTTTTATATTGTAAACTGTGGCTTTTTTACATACCTACTATGTAGGAACATAAGGTGATTTTAAACTTTGTTTCAAAAAATTATATGTTTATACAATTTGACAGCTATGATACATACGCGTGATATAAGTTAGGTTATCTACTAATTCATGTTAAATATAATTATAAGTACATCGTTGTATGGACGTTTCGTGAACTGAAACTGGTTTTACTGTGTTTACAAAATGTAATAACGCTTCTTTCAGTACCTTATAGCGGAACTCTCTGATAAGACATCTGATGATCAACCAGCTGTCGTCAAGCGCGAGATCATTGAAGATATATTATCACAGCAATTATATGATGACGAATACCCTCAACCGGGTTGTTCTAATTCAGATTACAGGCCAATACAACAGGTACGTTCAATTGTGCGTCGGTATATGTGCCGTTTTCTTCCATTGATGCCGTCTTATATTGAAGGTTCGAATTTTTAAGAGAATAGACCAATTCTATTTTCAAAAATTTTTGTAACAAATTAATGTTGTAAGTATCAAATTTTACTAAATTATCTACCATGCTGCATGACGACATAAATTTAGGCGTTCGTAAACAGTGTGATAGGTCAAAACTGGCGCACTGCGCATGCGTTATAAGTAAACCGGAAAAGTTTAAGATTTAACGTTTAGTTTACTGTACCAGCAAACTTCAAACTATTTTCTGACCATCAGAAGTGGTCTGAAACGTCAAACCACTTGTCATGATCTGTCAAAGTAATAACTGCCCAGACAGGACTTAACCTAAAAATGATAGTCATTTATTATATTTCGTACCTATGTTATTTTCTCGACATTTACGATTAAGAAAAATTGATATTCTTCTGCATACATATATCGTGAGATGTTCATATTAATATTTTAGACATTTACACAGTACTTTAACTGTAACTGTGTAACTTTTTTCCGCAGAGGAACCGATACGACGTTCCCCTGCTGCTTATACTTCCCGACTACTTCATTAAAAACTTTAACTCGACAGCCTAGACGCTGTCGGAAAAAATGACAACATTTCTGGCGATTACAGTGTTGCTATGTCTAATGATATTTTTTGATATTTCTCCTATATATATAAATATAAAACTCCCACCAACTGGGAAAAACCAGCCATTTTTGAAAATTGGGAACCTGCGGCCCGCGGCGAAATATTTTTCCTAAAAAAACAAGCCGACTGTGAAAAATTGGGAACTTGCGGCCCGCGGCGAAATATTTTTCCTAAAGCAGAAATCTACTGATATTTTGTCGATTTTACTAAAAAAATTTTACACATTCTACTGAAATTTCAAATTTTGACTTGGCAACACTGCTGGCGAATCACACTACAACTATATCACGACATTTACGTTTAATTTTATACTGCTCGCCGATGATCGCCAATTCAGCCAATCAAATGCTATAAAAATGTCATCATTCTACTAAAGATTTTACATTGCGCGAAATAGATTGATTACGTTATTGATTTTATTTCCTCACGCGAATTCAAAATATTACGTACCTACGCAAAATGATTTTATATAGTGCAAAGAAGATAATAGTTATAAATAAGCTTTAGTTTACAGCATTTAGCTTATGATATCGCCTAAGGTGTTCACATAGAATTGTTTATTTTTAACCTCAATTTCTAGACTTTTTATTTACTTAATTTTTTCTTATAAGACCACTCTGAGTGGCTGTAAATCAGGTCTCGAGGTAGACCGCGTATTCCAACGTGAAATCAACATTCTCGATAGGACCAAAATAGTTGTGACGTCATGAAATCGTCTCAAAAAATTCTCGTTGAAGGCGCGCATGTTTGTGGTCGTGTCAATAGGCGACCAATTATTGAAGAAAGAGCTCTGGGAGACCCTTTCTGGCTAATTTTAATGCTGATACTGTTACATAATATTAACAATGTTGTTATTTTTAGAAGTGTGAAAACGGTATGATGAATATTAAGTATGAGTATAATGATGAGGGAGTTACCATCAAAGAAGAATTTGTTGAAAATGCAATCCACCATATTGATGATGAATTAATCCAACCTGGCTGCTCTAATCTACAATACAAGCCATTAGACCAGGTATGTTTAATTACAAATTTTTGAATTTGAAATTGAACTTTGAATTGTACAAAAGATTACAAGTTAAATTTAAATATTTTTTTTCGATAATTCGACACCTTCATAGCATTAACATTTGAAAATGATTTCGGGCATGTGGCCTTAGTATTATCAACTAAGCAAATTCTGGGCGCCCAATTTGGACTACTTTTATTAAAGCACTGCCGGTCGTATAGTACGTGAAATGTTGGCTTATATATTATACCAGTGACTTCGCGAAGCCTCACAGTAAGTAATCCAAAGATATCACATTGCACAAGTCTGTATGCCAATTGACAGGTCCATTTCTCAAAATCAAGTGATCGCCAATACTTAATTTAAACAAAACGATGGTTGCGATGGCTGGATGGCACATCCTGTTGAAATTCTTGTGTGTTCTTTCGAATAAAATCTTCTTTCGAATAAATCCATATGTAAATCAAAATAATAATTGTACGACAAGGATTTCCACTGATCTTGACGTGAGCTTTCGCCCCATTTATAAATAATTGAGCGTCGATGCCACCAGCGTGTAAACCACATCAAACGGTGCATTTTTGTGGATGTAATGAATACAAAGTAGTCGTCTAGATTAGTCATATTCAGTGTGGACGATTTCCCTTATTAACAAACCCGTTAAGAAAAAATGAACCCATTGCTAAGCGCAATTTTGCTCTAAAATGCAGTTATCTGAAAGTTGTGTAAATCGACATCAGCTTTTCTGAGTAAATTTGAATAATTTATTACAGTTGTTCAAGCGTGGTTCTATTCATAATGATTTGCCAGACTGTATATATTGATCATTAGGTATGCTTACATACTGTAGCTTAAAGTTTAGAATAGATCTTCATTTAGCTACAAATTTTTTCCGACTTACACGCGGCGTAAATGAAAACTGACATTCTTCGTGGGATTAGTTTGTGTTTGATAATTATCTTAAAAATTGAGGGTGTTCATTTTTTGTTCTCCTATGGTGAAAAACTAACCTGCCATTAGTAATGCCGATTGGGAGGGCAATAAGTTTGTACAACCAAATCACATCAGATATTGACATATTTCACCTGCGTCAGTATGAGTATAAGTGGGCATTGTTTTATAAATTTCTAAAATAGGGTCTGCTTAGCTCATTCGGTGACTTCCTTGTTATTTAAATTTTGTAATGTCTACACTAATTCTACTGTTTTAATGGTTATCTTTTTCTTTTCTTTTTTTAAAATATATATGTAATAGTCTTATATTAATATTCATTTTTTTCTAAATGTCATGTTGTAAACGTCTTATATTAATAATTTGTATTGTTCACCATATTTAAAAAAAAAATCATCATAAATGTCAACGAGTGAGTGCAGTTACACAATACGTTACACTGCACTCACTCGTTGACATTTATGTTTTAACAGAAAAACACTTTACAAACGACATAGTACCAGAGCTATATTAAGGAACATTGAAACATAGGTATATTTTATAGATAGTATTGCTTTGATATATTAATATTCCTATTCTTTTTGTAGATTTCTACCCAGAAATGTTTTGCAGTACGTAACAGTGAAGCAGACAAGACACGGTGGACGATGACCCGAGTAACAACAAAATAGCACATGCAATCAATAAAAACAGAATAATGATGATGCAGCATTCGGAAATAACTATTGATGAACCGAACATCAAACATGAATTTCAGAAATTATACTTGCCAAAGGAGGTTCGAATTAAGTTGAGAAGAGTTACATATTTTCCACGTAACTTTATTTGTAATAATTGTAGTGGACTGTTTGAAACTGTAAAATATCTTAATCATCACTACGTTTCATGCATGAAGACTCAGCGTCTTAAGTCATACATGCCACATACGGGTAAAAAACCACATCAATGCGATGTGTGTTTCATAAAGTTCACCCATAATAGTCAACTAAAAATACATAAAATGACACATACGGGTGAAAAACCACATCAATGCGATGTGTGTTTAAAAAAATTTCTGCAAATTAGTAATTTAAAAACAGATAAAATGACACATACGGGTGAAAAACCACATCAATGCGACGTGTGTTTTGAAAAGTTCAGCGTAAATTTCAGACTAAAAATACACAAAATGACACATACGGGTGAAAAACCACATCAATGCGATGTGTGTTTAAAAAAATTTCTGCAAGTTAGTACTTTAAAAAAAACATAAAACGACACTTACTGATGAAAAACCACATCAATGCGATGTGTGTTTTAAAAAGTTCAGCAGAAAGGGTGTTCTCAAATTACATAAAATGACACATACGAGTGAAAAACCACATCAATGCGATGTGTGTTTTAAAAAGTTTAGAGAAAAGGGTGTTCTCAAATTACATAAAATGACACATACGGGTGAAAAACCACATCAATGCGATGTGTGTTTAAAATTTTTTTTGTATATTGGTCATTTAAAAACACATAAAATGACACATACTGGTGAAAGACCACATCAATGCAATGTGTGTTTCAAAAAGTTTAGAGCAAATAAACATCTCGAAATGCATAAAATGACACATACTGGAGAAAAACCATATCAATGCGATGTGTGTTCTAAAAAGTTCATCAGAAATAGTGATCTCAAATTGCATAAAATGACACATACTGGTGAAAAACCACATCAATGCGATGTGTGTTTTGAAAAGTTTACTGCAAATAAACATCTCAAAATACATAAAATGACACATACTGGAGAAAAACCATATCAATGCGATGTGTGTTTTAAAGAGTTTATCACAAACAGTGAACTTAAAAGACATAAAATAACACACACTGGTGAAAAACCACTTCAGTGCGATGTGTGTTTTAAGAAGTTCATCACAAATAGTGATCTCAAAAGACATAAAATGACGCATACTGTTGAAAGACCACATCAATGCGATGTGTGTTTTGAAAAGTTTACTGCAAAGAAACATCTTAAAATACATAAAATGACACATACTGGAGAAAAACCATATCAATGCGATGTGTGTTTTAAAGAGTTTATCACAAACAGTGAACTTAAAAGACATAAAATAACACACACTGGTGAAAAACCACTTCAGTGCGATGTGTGTTTTAAGAAGTTCATCTCAAATAGTGATATCAAAAGACATAAAATGACGCATACTGGTGAAAGACCACATCAATGCGATGTGTGTTTTAAAAAATTTCTGCGAATCACTTCTCTAAATATCCATAAAATGAAACATACTGGTGAAAAGTTACATCAATTCAATGTGTGTTAAAAAAAATTCTGCAAATTTGTAATTTAAAAATACATCAAATAACACATACTGCTGAATAACCACATCAATGCGATGTGTGTTTTAAAAAGTTCAGCAGAAAGGGTGTTCTCGAATTACATAAAATGATACATACGAGTGAAAAACCACATAAATGCGATGTGTGTTTTAAAAAGTTCAGCAAAAAGGATGTTCTCAAATTACATAACATGACACATACGGGTGAAAAACCACATCAATACGATGTGTGTTTAAAAAAAAATGTGTGTATTGGTCATTTAAAAACACATAAAATGACACATACTGGTGAAAGACCACATCAATGCGATGTGTGTTGTAAAAAGTTTACTGCAAATAAACATCTCTAAATGCATAAAATGACACATACTGGAGAAAAACCATATCAATGCGATATGTGTTCTAAAAAGTTCATCCAAATTAGTGATCTCAAATTCCATAAAATGACACATAGAGGAAAGGAAAGAGAAGAGGAAATGAAGAATGACGAAGGACAATGAACAATGACAATCTGTTAATTTTAATATGTTTTCAACTGAAATCAGGATTTAAATAAATTTGAAATGTTTGTTAAGATCCGCCATAAATAGTGCACACATGTAAAGTTCGACATACCCAAGAGAACAAAATTCCCAACTCTTTCGTTGTGCAATCGTTCCATTTCCACTTTGACCATCGATTGATTAAATATAAATTGGTCATGAACACTGCCTGGGAATCTTGTACTCACTGCCAGAATGTTCATGTCCATATCACATACCTGCATAAAAATAAATGTCGTGTTAATGAATTGTTTGTTTGAGTTATTCGTAATGAAAGTATTAAACAACATAGTCAAATTAATGATTTATTACCAATTGCACATTTACAGTAAAATTTCCACGGTAATTTATAAATGATGCTGTCTCCAAGTGTGGCGGGCAAATGCGCACATGAGTGCAGTCAATGCATCCGATGATGCCTGGAAAATGTGCCTTTTCTTGGAATCTGAAATAAAAACAAAGTTTTACCGACACATAATATTGCAGTTCAATCATTATTTGCTTTTTTACTCATCATGTGTATGTTGTTGGTACTCTAGTTATATGTAAAATTGTATAAATTGGTCAGAGGGTATCAACACGACACTAAAAATAATGCATTGTTTGGTAAGTACCTTCTTTGAATTCTGTCACGAGAGTCAGCACTGTTCGGAAACTTCAGGTAAGTACTGCCAAGCACTGATATTATAGCATCGGATACATTACCAATGCATCTGCTCACTGATGGCTGGCTCATTGTGCAGAAGAAGTCTTGGCCAACCCCTTTTTGGTAACCTCCCCCTGTGTAAAAACGCAAAGTAGCCAAAACCTAAAATTCAAGTAAAGGAAACAAGTTTTTTCAATATCATAATATTCAAATCTTGTTAATCTGTCGTGGTGAATGCTTAAAGATGAAGTAGGTAGGTATTTACATGTGCTGTTGTCAAACTGAGTAAATGTATCTTACCCATGATGTTATCTTCCGCTGTCATATAGTAGGGTTAAGTATAGCTACTAAATGTCGAAGTAATTTGTGACTTTAATTACCTGAATTTGGACAGGAATTCTTTTGGGTATGCCTCTCATCAACACGGAGTCCAATTTGGTCACTATCTCGATCACCATTTCTTTCGACAGTCTGTATAATTGTCGAAAGAACGTTTCCGTTACATCAAAAGGATTTTGACTGTCGCGTAGCCTCCTTCGCTCTATATTCAGCACGCGTATCTCTTGTACACGCTGTCTTCTTACTTCCTCGGCGTGCAAATGAATCGCAAGAATGAACGCCATTGCGGTAGAATGTAGATGGAAAAATAAAAATGATAAAACAATATCACGAACAGTTGTTTGACATCCGCGAATTGAACATTTATTAGTAGTATCTATGATTCTAACCATAGAATCCGTAGAACTGAACCACAAATTGTGGTTTGAAACTTTGCATATTATCTTGCATCTCAATTTTCAATATGTAAAATTGACATATTTTCTCTCGTTCTCGCAGTAGCACGGCACATCGAGGTGCCGCTAACTTTGACAGGGATATCGGTTAACTTTCTTACGCAAATGACCGCCGGAATAGCTAAATGTGCTATTGTGATAATTTTATCATAATTAGCCGTTTTAACCTTTTAACACATACGTTTGGATACGTTAGAATAGCTCCGCAGAAGAAATTTCTTCGATGTCTTTATTTTAAGACATAACTATTTTCCGACTGCTTTTCAAGAAGGCATGCTTACGTTTCACTCTCTTGAATCTCGTCGGTCTTTTCTCCTCTTGAAACACTTTTGCCTGTTATCGCGAGGGATTTTTTTCAATGGGGAGTATGCCATGCGTCCGACCGAAAGTGGAAGATTTCCGACTCTCTTCTCTGGACGGTTGCCTTGGATGGACGGAACTATTTTGCCGGTCGGATGACCGGTTGGTGGAAGTGTAAATACAAAATATCCTTTATTATTTCTAATGTATAAATTCAAAATTGTGGCACATGTACAGATGGTGAGGTTAGGCGTAGTTTTCTGATTCATTGTTTATCTTCTTCTTTTGCCATATCCGCCCCTTAACTGGAGCATATGGACACCACGCGGCGCCTCCAAGAATCCCTGTTGCTCGCCAGTCTTCTTGCTTCGTTCCAGGTCAAACCAGCATCCCGTAGCTCCGCCGTATACACTTTGTAGATTGTATTTAGCGGCCTTCCAGGACGCCGGAATCCGGTCGGCTTGAAGAACAGGCAAGCCAGGTTGAAGTTCTCTTCTGGCATCCGCAGCACGTGGCCGAGCCAGGTCCAACGTCGCCTCTTCACTTTCAGCGTGATGAGAGGGTGCTTGGTGCGTTCTCTTATCTCCTCGTTGCTCCTAAAGTCATACCACCGCACACCCAGTATTCATCGCAAACATCTGTTTTCGAAGCTCAGTATACGGTTGCTCTGAGCCTTCGTAAGGTGCCATGATTCGCTACCGTAAAGCAGCACCGTCAGAATGCAAGCGTCAAATAGGCGGCATTTGGTTTTGACCGAGTACAATCGTGAGTCCCAGACATTCCGCATCGAGTTGAATGATGCTCCAGCCATTCCCATTAGGATAGCGAACTCTTTCTGCAAAATGCCATCTCCTGTGATGTGTACCCCCAGGTACTTGAAGCTGTCGACGCTCTCGATGCTTTGTCCGTCGCTAATCAGAGGGAAATCTGGATCAGGACAGGTGCTATTACACAAGACATTGGTTTTCTTCTCGTTGATTTTCAAACCAACGCGAGAGGACTTGTTATGCAACCTGTCGATTGTCTCTTGAATGCCCTCGATTGAGTTGTCGAATAGGACAGCGTCATCGGCGTATTCTAGGTCGCATTGCTTCACCGTGGGGGTAACAGGTATGCCTCGGTCGGGTGGTATTGACTTCCGTAGAATGAAGTCAAAGAGAATGATGAAGAGAAATGGTGCAAGGACACAACCCTGTCTGACTCCGGTCGTGACCCCGAACCATTCCGTGACAGTGTCTCCAATTCTGACACAGCATTCGCTATTCTCGTGCAGGCTTTTGATTATGGCAATGTTCTTGGGAGGGATCCCGTATGCTCCCAGTATCGTCCAGAGGGAGGGGCGGTGCGGACTGTCGAAAGCCTTCTCATAATCCACAAAGCAGCAGGCCATCGGACTGTTCAGCTCATGGCTCTGCTGGAGAAGACATCGAAGGTTGTGGATTTGGTCTGCACACGCTCGACCAGGTAGAAACCCGGCTTGGTTTTTCCTGAGGACGTGCCTTATTCTCATCAAGAGGATTTTTGCCAAAATCTTTCCCGGAACACTGAGTAGCGTAATGCCTCGGTAATTGTCGCAGCTTAGAGCGTCACCTTTTTTGTGAAGTGTGATGATTTCACCGTTCACCCAGTCCCTTAGACAGCGCTCTTCTTCCCACACCTTTGTCATCAAATGAAACATAGGGTGCAGGATTGCGCTCAGACTATACTTGAGGAATTCAGGATGAATCCCGTGTCCCCCCGGTGCCTTTCCGTTCTTGAGCCTTTTCACAGCCGATTTTATCTCGGTGTGCGTGGGCGGGTAATCGGACATGTCGGTCGCTCGGGGAATATCCAAAAGTAAAGCTTCCGCAGATATGTCAAAGGGATCGAAAGGGGGTGGGCGGTTCAGCACTCCGCAGAAATGATTCTTCCAAATCTTCTTGACACATTCTGCGTCAGACTCTATTGCTCCACTGGGACCACGAATGGCTCCGGGAGTCGGTGGTCGCCTGCCGCAGACTTCACGGGTGATTCGGAAGAGTTTCCTGGTGTCATTTCTGCTTGCTGCCTCCTTTGCCGCTTCAATTTGCCGGTTCATAAAATTGCGCTTGTCCAACCGCACGGATCGTTTGACTACCCTGTCTTGGGTTTGGTAGTCAGTCCGGCGGTCCTCGGTTAGGTCGGGGTCTGTCTCCTCGTCTCTCAAGGCTTTCAGCCTGGCTCGTTTTCCAATTTCAGCCCACGTTTCGTCAGACATCCACTTTGGCTGCTCACTCCTTCTGGTACCAAGGACGGTACGGGCCGACGACACAATCGCACTCTTTATGAGGCTCCGGTCCGCCTCAATGAGGTCGGATTCAGATGTGTGCCGCTCGTAGATACGATCTACACTATCTCGTACAGCGGTTTCGAAGTCGATCCGAATTCTGCGGCGTCGGAGCTTCTCAATGTCAATTTGTTCGCACTTTGGAGGCCTCGCCTGGCGACTGAGTTTTACTTGGATGTTTCCAATGAGTAACTCATGATCGCTATGGATATCGGCGCCTCTGTAAGTACGCACGTCAAGAAGTTTCTTTCGCTGCTTCAAGCTGTACAAGAAGTGGGCAATCTGCGTCCTAGTGCGTCCATCAGGAGACGTCCACGTATATTTGTGAATATCTTTGTGGGGAAAAACAGTGCCTCCGATGGCAAACTCTACGAGCCTCTCACCATTATCGTTGGGGTCACCGAGGCCGTTTATAATTTGTAATTATTCTCGCTATATTGTTTTGTGTTAATTTGTTTGAGATTAATACAGTGAGATGGCTACATGTCCTGGGTTTCATTTAATTCTGTTATCTTCCATCATTGTAGTACTTATGTTATTTCCAGTATTTCCGCATTAGTGAATACTGGCTGGCGCCCTATTAAATAAGTGTTATATGCCTAACTACGCATTGCGTCACACGACGCATACCCTTAACACCATGCGGTGTGGGCTTCACCCAGTAAAAAGAGCGCGAATCTACCCATGAGAAGTAGCCGACTTGAGATTAGAGTAATATAGAAGTATTTCCAAAGGGTATAAATAGTTAATGTAGTTTGTAATATAGCGGCCGTGAGTATACTTAACGTTTGAAAGGGTAGGTACCTACAAATTAGTCCTTTTAACAATGCGTCTGCCAATTACCTACGTAGTCGCAGCCATGATTTATGCCGGATCGGAACCGTTTCCTCGTGTCAAGCCTATCAGGCACCAGTAGCCAGGCGTGCAAGACGAGTTAATGCGCTCCCCAAAGACGTAGATATTTTCGGTGATGAGCTATGTATTCTGTATTCGAAATTTTATTTTTCTGTATAAACTTGTATGTTTTTATTTTAATTTTATTTTTTATCATTATTATTACTTTATAAATATTATTCTCTTTTCTCTAGTGAAGGTAATATTTGTTATAATGTAAATCTCATGTTGTATGTATTAGTACCTACGTCTTGAAATTAGATATATCATGTCCACAGTGTTTTGTTTTCTTAAAAAAATATATAAATAAATATGATAGAGAAAATAGTAATATTAATTTGCGTAGGTAAATATGAGGATGGAATAAGCAGTGGCCTGTTTCTTTGACGTAGATGACGAATTCAATTCGTCAGAAAATTTAAAATGGGGCCTCAAAGAAATAAAATCAGCCACAAAGATATAGATTATTTATAAAATAGAAACATTTCCTGTTGTGGCATTTATTCGTAGTTCACAGAGAGAAGCGGCATACGAAAATTAATTAACAAGATAAGATATCTCGCTCGACCAAATAATCAGTTGAAATTGAAAGAGTTTGTTCAGTTCGGGTAATTATCACATTTGACAACTAGAAACCACACTTACCACTAGAAACAAACCTTGATAGTGTAAGGTGATTAGTTTCAAAATAAAGGACTTGCATGATCAAAAGGGTCAGAACTAATAGGACTATGTGTGATTACATTATATGATTATGTGTAAAAATTACGGGAGTAACATAGGGTTAAACCCTAATCTGCCTACACGGAGTTTGCGGTGTCCAGTCAATGGGCAGCGCCGTCTGTGGGTCTTGTTTCTAAATCATAACGTGAAATAAAAAAAGTCTTCGCATTTCTCACAATCTGAGTGTTAAATGTTACCTAAAGCATAATAACATTCCTGCATTCATTTTTTTTTAAATAAATTGTTAATTTTATCGTAAGGGTTAAACGTGTCACTGGGAATAGGAGATTTATGAAAAAGGTAGGAATATAGTTATAAAAGGGGTAGGTTCTGGACACGAACGAGTGTCTTAAAGTTTTTTATTTTAAATAAAGCTTCGTAGCGTAGGTCATATCTTGTATTATTGTAGTAATCTTACACGTTATCAACATTTGAAAATGGGATAATAACAACTCACTAATAGTTGAGAAATGTGACATTTAAGTCTCAAAAGTAACAAAGATTACTGATAAACAAAGGTCCATTTACCTGGATCACCCAATGTTAAAACTCCAACTTTTTTGGGTGCATTTGTTTGTGCATCGTTAGTGCACGTTTGTGCACGATTTTTTTTCGTTTGTGCACCTATAATAACCGAAAAATTCCAATTTCAAATTGGGTGTTCCAGCTAAACGTTGGGACAACCAATGTTGTATGCAAAACCTGACTGCGTGGGTTTAAAAAAATTTTTTTTAGTGAATTCTCTTGTCGCATAACTAATGGGCAATTCTGTATACTTTTTAATTTTTTTTTCTTATATAGTGCGTGAGATATTTGATATGAAATATTTGATGAACGTTAACTAGAACCACCCAACAAACTTTTTTAACTTTTTATTAGGTCATCAATTTGTCTATTATTGGCTTACGTTTGTGCACGTGCTTTTATTGTTTTAGAGATTATATCGTGAGAGATATTATTTTTTTAAATTTAGTGACTTGATACTTAAACCAATAAATTTGCCCTAAAATTTTTTTGTTAAGTGCATACGATAATGTATACTTATTTAAACTTTTTCAACATTTTTTTTAAATTTTTATCTCTTAAATTAAGCTAGAAATTTGATTTTGAGTGGCCGTCAAGTTTTAAGACCAAATATTTATTTTCCAAATTTTTTAAATGCATACATTTGAGTAATTTTATTGCATGTTTTTTCATGTATTTTTTATTGTTTTTCCATTAAAATTACGCGAAAAATTCGCAATTTTGTATTTTCACTAAGTACTGAGTCAAAATATCCCGAAAAAAAACAACCGCATCAGTATGGATGGTTCTGTCAAAAGAGTCTCGTAACACAGACAACCCGACTGTAATGCTTTCTTCCTACCTCTTCTCCATACGTTTACCAATCTGACATATTCGTGCTTCAATTTGGCGAGCACCTGTATGTATTTTTATAAATGTGTCGTCAAAATATCCATTGCGAAGCTTTTCACACAGTCAAAGCTGTGTTGAAAAACAATTCTCACCACTCCAATGTCACATAGTATAACATTTCAGTGTATCGTTAGATCTCCTGCGTGCATAAATGTTTCATTTGTACATTAATTTATGACGAGCAAGCTGATATTCCGCTAGTTAAACTTTAAAAATCTCAATTTTACTACGTTCAATATCAAGACAAACGATAAACAAAATTATTAGTACTTATTATTCATTTTATCGTGACAGCGTATAAATAAAATTAATTTATTAGTATTGTTTTCGGCCGGCAATATAATATAGTTTATGAATGCCTGTTGTCTTTGTCTATGTAAATACTAGCTAACGTCAAAATCATCTGTCAGTTGTCATCGCCAAAAATAATAAAAATATTTCAATTTTCTTTTATAGTCAAAAGTGGAACTGGATTTTTCCATATATTTACCACATCCCTGTTGAAGCAACTAAAGTGGATAATTACCATCCCTAGAATTTTCCCAGCAACTAGGCACATAGGTAACCGTACAAAAAGATTGAAGACAACTGTATCAGACTAATGTCACGATAACGTAATTTTTTTGTTCATATCCTCATACACCACATAATTTTCCACACACCCTATGTCGATGGATGTGCCATAATCCAAACAGGACCTGTGCCACGTGCGCTCCACGAAGATAACTAGGTAGGACACCGTTTGAACTTGGAGTATCTTACGATATGATAACACCGACATAAGACTTGGGGCTCTGCATTCAGCTGATGAACTTAAAAACTGCAACATGTATTCTGTTTTTTTATTGTATTTAAATTCTATTAATAAAAGTATTGCAAGCCAGCCAGTGTAAAACAATATTTTATTTATACCTATGCTAAGAGAATGCGTGACAGGACATGACAATACTCACCATAACATACCTACTTACATTATTTGAAAACACCTCAGAGACATTGGTGCTTGAAAAAATATAACGCCAGACAGGTTCAAACCTGTATACACTGGATTCCGGCTGATGTGCTTTACCAATTTAGTCACCTATCTAATCAGGGTGTTTTTTTTTTTTTTCAAAAAAAAAAAATTAGGGTGTAATTAACTATCCAAAATTCATCTGAAGCATTTTACAAGATTCACTAATATTGGTCATTGGCCTCCGCAGCTTGGCCAAAATACAGCATCAAGTCCTGTCCGGTGCAATATTAATCCAACTGGTGTGTTTTAAAATTATTCATGTTCAATAAAAAAATGTCATCTTCACAAATATTGTGAAATAGTATATTGTATAAGAGCACGGTGGATTCCTTGCACACAGATATATGCCAAAAAGTTTAATAATTAGTAATATTATGCTCTCTCATATTATAAAATCATTGTATAATTTGATAACTGATGCAGATAGACTTAAAATTATTAAAGGAAAAGAAGGGAAACTGAAATTCAACATTCATCGTGAAAACATATATTTATTGAAATACTTAAAACTAGGTACCTACCTATATCTATTAACAATAATTATTAACTCCAGTGGTAATTATGTAACTAGGTAGTCGTCTTAAAAAATCATGAAATATACGATATAAAATTAAATCAATTTTCTGTTGGCACATAGGTGAAGGGTAAGCGAAAAGAATAATCATCGTCACATTAATTCAGTTTTGAGATTAAGTGAAAAAACTTAAACTGGTTATATGTATATTATCTGCTAAGCTTGAATTAAAAGTTATCTTACATGTTAAATTAATATTAATTACATTCACAATAATTCACTCTAGTTAAATATAGTTTTGTACAAGGGACTAGTGATTGGCCAAATCTGATCGCATGATCTTTGATTCGGCGAATCACGAGCCTGACCCTGGCGCCGGCGCGCGAGGATTTCACGCACAATGCGCGGCAAAATTTATTATATTTGAATAATTATATTTAGTCTTAAAATTATCGCTTTGATCCATCATCATTTATACTTTTTAAATTAAATTAAATTTATCTTAATTACACCTCCGCCCAATATGCGATTTTCACACACCGGACGAAGGCCTTTACCTATGAATAAAAAATACTTACGTGGTTGAGCAAGGAATCAGGTTAGATGTTTTATGAAGCCGTTTCTAGAGGTCAGGGTTACGTTTCGACTTATAGCTACTAAATGATTATTTTACACCGAGAGAAGCCCGCCTGTAACAGGGGTGTATCAGAATCTTATTTAGATTATATTATTGATGGTATAGCTTGATTTTAAGTTGGGCTATTAGAACCATATCACGCCTAGATGCATAAAAAATTATGAAATTTCTTGACGGGTAGGTAGCGCATTATGGCACCTTACGAAGGCTCAGAGCAAATGTATACTGAGCTTCGATAACAGATCTTTGCGACGAATACTAGGCGTGCGGTGGCATGACTTTAGGAGCAACAAGGAGATAAGAGAACGCACCAAGCAGCCTCTCATCACACTTGAGAGTGCAGAGGCGACGTTGGACTTGATTAGCTTATGAGTTTGATGAGCTTAAATAATGGGACCATACCTAAATAAGATTGCATATAAATAAAAAAGATTTCAAGTTATACACATTTATATTTTTATAAAAATCGATGTTTTTTTAAATAAATATAAAAATATTAAAATGATGAATTAGTCAAAAATCTACACGACGAAAAATTGAAAACATAAGCTAAATTTTAATAATAAATATGACCATAAAATATAATGTAATAATAATGTAACTGTGTATGTAAATATCTAACAAATTCACATTTTTTTACAATTATTGTAAGTTTATCTTCGACTTCAAATAAAAATATTTTTCTTCTTACTAGTTTATCAAAAAAATGTCTCAAATTGCAATCTTCGTATTTTTCCGCTAGGTGCCTCTGGTAGGTAGGTAGAAGCATCCCCCAAGAGTAACAGGATAACGAAACATATTGTAATTTGATATAATTTATCATGCATTTTCATTCAACAGTGTTTTAATTTATCAATAAATACATATAGGGAAACACTTAAGAGAAAAAATATTCATCAATTAATTAGAGGAAAAAGTAAAATTTTAAAACATATAGAACCTATACTAAAGCCTGATTTAACATAATTAAAAAGTAAAATATTTAATGTCGGTAAATATTAAAATTTTTTATAAGTAATATATTATAATCTTGTAGAGTTACAAGAAGAGCTCACGAATATCCACTGGGATGTTGTCGGACTCAGCGAAGTAAGACGTAAAGGTGAGGGTATTATCACTTTACAAAGCTGACATGTGCTGTATTACAAATGAACCGATGAAGGACGCACGAGTGGTGTTGGATTTATTGTCAACAAAACCTGGAAAGACCGCATAGTCGAATTCAACTGCATTTCTGAGAGGGTCGCAAGCCTGATACCTACTCAAAATCAATGCAAGGTACCGGATTCAGATTTTGCAAGCATATGCTCTGAAACAGAGCTATCCTGATGAAAAAGTGGAAGAGTTTTACGAAGAAATAACTAATCTTTCTCTATCTAATAAATAATCTTCGAAAAATAAAAGTAAATGCCACTTGAACATCATAATGGGAGATTTCAATGCACGTATTGGATCATACCAAAGAGATGACGTACTGGTCGGACATTTCGGACATGGCTCAAAGGATGGTAGAGGGGACATGCTTGTGGAGTTTGCTGAAACCAACAATCTTCACATTATGAATTACTTTTTCCAACATAAACCTACACGTAAGTGGACATGGAGAAGACCGTCAGGTAGAACCAGCGAAATCGATTACATCCTCACTGACAGAAAATATACATTTTTAAACTGTAAGGTGATCAATCTGTTTAACACCGGCAGCAATCGCCGGATGGTGAGATGTAAGATAAGATTGAACTTCAAATCAGAAAGATCCAAACTCCAGAAGTCAAATGCTCGCATATACTTGCAGAACAATACTGAATTCCAAGATGAACTCAAAAATGCACTATCGGCTTTCTTAGATGAGAACGAAACTGTTTCCCTATCCAACGCGGAGGATATAACGAATATCATTCTACAATGTGCAGAAAAAAACAGGCGTAAAAAGCTCGGAAGTCACTCCTCCCACCAAGCTTTCAAAGGCAACATTGAATCTTATGGAACAGAGAAGGAAGTAGGGCACATTCAGCTGCCCTTGTGAGAAGCATGGATTGTCCAAATTTGGTATAGGAATGCATACGAATAGAAAAAGATAGAATAGAGGAAGAAGAAGATGGTTGTACTAATTCAGAAACCTTGACGGGCGTTTGCACAATAACTCACCAAAATTTCATTGCAATCGGATGAATAGTATAGGAACGCACACGGGACAGACATACATTCATTTATATATAATACTAGCTGAAGTACCCGGCTTCGCACAGGGTCGCTTCGTGGTTATATTTATCTTAGATATTTAAAAAATAATAAGAGGTAATTATTTTTTTAATATTAAAATATCTGTGTTATACAATATGGCAATATGAAAATAATTCTAATAAGAGTATAGGTCAAACAAAAGACCACTAAATTAAAATCGAATCCAAAGTATGCAAACGTTATTAATATGTAGTAAAAAAAATCAAAATTGCATGGAACAAACAAACAATAAACGTTGTATTTTATATAATACTAATTTAGAAACCTTCGCAGGTGTACGCACAACAACTCACAAAAGTTTCATCGCAATCGGTTGAATGTTATAGGAACGCATACGAATATAAGAAGAAGATGATTTTCTAATTCAGAAACCTTTGCAGGTTTTGGCACAATTATTGACGAAAGTTTTATTGCAATCGGATGAATGGAAGAATATAAAATAAAAGAAGAAGATGGTTGTATTAATTCAGAAACCTTTGCGGGTGTTACCACAACAACTGACGAAGGTTTCATCGCAATCGGATGAATGGTACAGGAACCATATGAATAAAAGAAGATATAATGAAGAAGAAGTAGAAGAAGATGGTTTTTCTAATTTAGAAACCTTTGCGGGTGTGTGTACAATAACTGACGAAAGTTTCGTTGCAATCGGATGAATGGTATAGGAACCATACGATTAAAAGAAAATAGAATGATGATGAAGAAGAAGATGATGATTTTTCAAATTCAGAAACCTTTGCGGGTGTGCATACAACCACTTACCAAAATTTCATCGCAATCCGATGAATGGCATAGGAACGCATACGGGACAGACAGAAAGACAGACAGACAAACAGACAGACATTCGGACAAATCATTTCTGAATTCTAGTGCCTACTGGAAAGTCGAGTGCGGTGCGACTGTTGAATTTTCTATTAGTTCAGCATTTACGAAGAGCACGCCGATATCGTGGCCAAAGGAAGTGCGATTCGTAGAAAACAGGGCTCACAGTTATACTGATGGGCGAACGCTGTTTGGCATGACGGACGCCAGAACGGGTAATCTGTCGTCGTTTACCGAGACTATCGACGAAGATTTCCAGCTGTTAGATTTGGACGACGAGGATCGTCCGACCAAAAGGAAGCACAAAAGGACAACAACAGGGGGATTGGGAAGATCATCAATGAAACATTAATATAATTATTCTTTTATATAATAAAAATAGTACAATGGGATTCGGTTTCTTATTATATTCCTTTAAAAAAGGCGCTGGCCGCCACTGAAATGAAAACATTCTCGAACTAAACGCTTCGTCTATGGGAAACACGTCGCTATTAGATAATACGATCACTGGCGTTCGGCCAATGACCGCATCGCCTTGATATTTCACCTTCACATTACACGTGTCGCCCCCAAAGATATAGTGTTTCGCTCGCGGACGCTTCCATAACAGGTTCATTCCATAATATTACCCTCCTGTCAACACATTCCATAAGTGGAAATGTACAATATCTATTAAAATTGTCCATTTGGCCAAAATTTATATAATAATGAATGCAGGCATCGAAAAAAAAGTTTTTACCTGCATTCGGCGGACTTAATATAAAGAGAGTATTTTTTTTTGGTACTCTACGGTCGAGGACATTAAATAAACATTTGAAAAAATACTCAACATCTGAGCGAGCGATTGTCATTAAATTGAAAATAAACTAGTCGCTCCATAACATGGAAACTTTATTCTGTTGACAAGTAGTAATTTTGGACGTTTCCCATTGGAGCGTTAAAAATTAAATTTTGAGGATCCCTTGATGCAAAGAACTCGGCTAATTCTGAGATTGATAATTCATTGTAAGTACTGCCAACAATTTTACATACATTTTGCAACAATGGAGACTGCCGATTAAAAAATTTGTACTTGGATTGCATCCAGATAGACAGACCGAACACGTGACCTATTGGCGCTGTTGGAAACCGCCGAAGAAACTCGACGAGCCGGTCTCCCTTTCATCCTTCTTTACGCCCGGGAGAGTCGTCAGATCCTTCGCAGCCATTGCCACCAGCTTCTGCAGGGCTTGATGCTTTGGGTCGGCAATACTGGACGTCAAGAAGGTCGATCGCATCTCCGAAAGTTTCCACCAGTTTTTTTTGTCCACTGCGGAGATCTTCTTGAAGTCGTATATGTCCAGCTTTATTACCTGGTATCCAGTTTCTCCCGGCGATGTCCAAGTAATCAATGTGCCGTTCTTCCTTCTCGCAATAGACTGTGATATTGTACCAGTGGTCGATGCTGATATCGACACTGGCAACAACGCGTCGAGCGTATCTTCGACCGACAATGTTCCGGGCAACCGATCTGAGTTCGTCCACGGCGCAGCATTTGCAGGTGGAATTATAGTACTGGCAGTCGTGAATAATGTGGAAATGGTCGGCGTGATCGCAGATGAGGAACACTGCTCCCCTGTGTCTCCACCGAAGACCTCCATAAACTGATCCGTCAACCCGCCCGGAACATTTCTTCTCGTAAACGTCGTGTAAAACTCTCCTTTTCGGAGCGACCCTTTGAAAGCCGAGAACGTACATTTTTCTAATTCGACTTTGTCCCGTTTGAGCTGTTTTGCGATGAGTAATACCCCTTGCGACGTCGTGGAGCAGATCCTCTTCCAGGTCAGATTTCTCGTTTTCAAGCACTGTCGCTCCAGAAAACTCAGACATATCGCTGGAGGCCACACCAATTCCAATATTTCCAGCATGGATATCAAAGGCGGGGCTCCTACTTCTGCTTGTAAATCTATCGCTTTCGTGACGGCTGCTTCCGTAGAATTCGTCGTCTCCTGAATTCCCAATTCCTCGTAAATGGCTTGGGTTTCTGGCTCCATATCCGGAATACTCGCTTCCGAATCGCTCACTTCCTCCTGCGAATGGTGCGACTCCTCTGCGTTGTCCTCCTCGTCTGATGAATTCACGTCCCGAATTGCAATAGTTTTCCGTCCGGTAGCTACAGCCCGACGAGTCGCTTTCGTTGCTTCTGAAGTCTTCATAGTTAATGTTGAGAGTATTCGACATCAGGTGCTGGGAAAATTCTAGGGAGAACAATAATTATTATCCACTAAAATCGCTTAAGCATGGATGTGGTAAATATATGGATAAATGTGTATTAAATAGTATATCCAGTACCCTAAACATGAAAGGCGCATCTCATGTGACAGATGATTGTGACGTTTGATAGGCAACGACAACAAACTTGTTAATATATAGTAATAGACAATATATGACAAAATACTAATATTTAAATAATTATTACTAATTATTCGCTGTCATTCGAAACGATAAGGTGGATAATAACTACTTATAATTTTGTTTATTGGTTGTCTTATTATTAAACGTACTTAAAATTAATAAAAAGGTGATTTTTAAAGTAACTAGCGTTGGATATAAAGCTTGCTCGTCATAAATTAATGCACAACGAAACATTTATGAACGCACGAGGTCTAAAGATAATATAGTGAAAGCCATCAATAATTTGTAAGATAAATAATATAATATTATTATATTGTGACATTGGAGTGGTGAAAACAGTTTTTGGTGAGAGCTATGACTGTTGCGAATGTCTTCGCAAAGGATATTTTGACGACGCACCAATAAAAATATATTAAGGTGCTTTCCAAATTGAAGCACGAAGATGTTGATACTCTTGGATTAGTACATAAATGGAAAACAGGTAGGTAGGGGCCGTGTTGGCTGTTACGAAACTCTTTTGACCGGACCATTCATACGGATGCGGTTGTTTTTGTTCGGGATATTTTGACGGGGTACTTAGTAAAAATGGAAAAATGCGAATTTTTCGAGTAATTCAAATGGAAAAACAATAAGAACTTCATGAAAAATCATGTAATTAAATTACTCAAAGGAATGCATTTAAAAAATGTGAAAAAAAAAATGTTTGGTGTTAAAACTTGACGGCCATTCAAAATCAAATTTATAGCTTAATATAAGAGATAAAAATTTGAAAATACGTGAAAAAGTTTAAATAAATATACATAATCGTATGCATTTAACAAAAAAAATGTAAGACAAATTTATTGGTTCAAGTATCAAGTCGCTAATTAAAAAAAAAAATATCTCTCACGATGTAATCTTCAAAACAATAAAAGCACGTGCACAAACGTAAGCCAATAATAGACAAATTAATGACCTAATAAAAAGTTAAAAAAGTTTGTTGGGTGGTTCTAGTTAACGTTCATCAAATATTTCATATCAAATATCTCACGAACTAAATGAGAAAAAAAAATTAAAAGTAAGCAAAATTTTTCACTAGTTATGCGACAAGAGATTTAACTACAAAATATTTTTTTATACCCACCCAGTCAGGTTTTGCATACAAACTTTAAAATTAAATAGCGCGCTGAATATAGGTGAAAAAGCAACACAAAATCATGCACTAACGTTCACTACCAACGCACAAGTGTTTACAATTTAAATTTAAGGAAAAACACATGTTTAGTGACACAAGTATCCAGCATTTAGCTGGGTCACCCAAATTGAAATGCGAATAACCCACTTAATGTGCGTGCACAAACGAAAAAAACGCGTGCAAAAACGTGCACTAACGATGCACAAACGAATGCACTCGAAAAAAGTTGAAATTTCAACATTGGGTGACCCAACGTTTAGCTGGAACACCCAATTTGAAATTGGAATTTTTCGGTTATTATAGGTGCACACACGTGCACTAACGATGGACAATCAAATGCACGCAAAAAAAGTTGTAGTTTTAATATTGGGTGTTCCAGGTAAATGGACCTGCGATTATCGTAATGTCTTCTGATAACCCTATAATTTTGTGTTATTTATATGTAGACTTGCGTAAAATAATAAAGCAGTGAAAACAACACAAGATTTCTTTTATGAATTTCATAAATACAAATAAAAAAATAATTGGTAAATCTCTCATTTTATAATGTGTAAATTATCAAATAAATCAATGAAAATGTTTAAAACAATTACAGATTTTTTTGCGGTCCGAATGATTGCGTATTATGTCAAATCAAATTTGCATTGCGATCGACGGACGAAGTCTGGCAACTCGGAGGTAAAATATCAAACATGTTTGAAATCCAACGAGCCTGGTCTGCGGATTAAAAAGTCCGCAGACCTGGGGTGCTCCACGTGAAAAAAAAGTCCGAAGACTGTAAATCGTCTGACTTGCGTGCCAATGGAGCGCCGGCATATACGTCGTTGTTTTGTAAAAAGGGCGAATCAACCAAAATGCTACTTTACAGGAGGAGGGTTTTTAACTTTTGACATTTATTTGTTTTTTACCTGTAGATGATTATAAATATCTAACAAGTTTATAATAAAGCTAAGATAGAATACTGTCATTATAATAGGTATTATTATATAATATTTTAAATGGCCTAATATGTCACACTTGCTTTTTATTTCGTAATTTTAATTAATTTAATTTTAGTCGATTATCGTTTTTAAGTACTTTCATGTGGAGATAAAAATTCGCCGTTTTTACACAACAAAGCTAGTGGAGTAGATATTGTATTTTCATTAAAAACTCGATTTCGCCAAAATGGTTGATTCGCCCTTTTTACAAAACATCGACGATAAGGTCTGTGCTAAAATCGATGGTCTCTGCGGATTTTCAAAAGCAGTCTCTCTTTTTCTTTAAAGTTTTTTTAGCTATGGCAGCATTCTTTTTGTATTCAATTAAGTCTTTAAAATCTAAGGTAAATTCCCATTTTTTAAGGCAGCTTTTCTTTTTCTCTTTACCTTATTACACTCTGAATCCCACCATTCTAAGGTCCATTTACCTGGAACACCCAATGTTAAAACTCTAACTTTTTTTGCGTGCATTTGTTTGTGCATCGTTAGTGCACGTTTGTGCACGATTTTTTTTCGTTTGTGCACCTATAATAACCGAAAAATTCCAATTTCAAATTGGGTGTTCCAGCTAAACGTTGGGTCACCCAATGTTGAAATTTCAACTTTTTTCGAGTGCATTCGTTTGTGCATCGTTAGTGCACGTTTGTGCACGCGTTTTTTTCGTTTGTGCACGCACATTAAGGGGGTTATTCGCATTTCAATTTGGGTGACCCAGCTAAATGCTGGATACTTGGGTCACTAAACATGTGTTTTTCCTTAAATTTAAATTGTAAACACTTGTGCGTTGGTAATGAACGTTAGTGCACGATTTTGTTTTGCTTTTTCACCTATATTCAGCGTGCTATTTAATTTTAAAGTTTGTATGCAAAACCTGACTGGGTGGGTTTAAAAAAATATTTTGTAGTTAAATCTCTTGTTGCATAGCTAGTGCGCAATTCTGCATACTTTTTTATTTTTTTTCTCATATAGTGCGTGAGTTATTCTATATGAAATATTTAATGATCGTTAAGTAGAACCACCCAACAAACTTTTTTAACTTTTTATTAAGTCATAAATTTGTCTATTATTGGCTTACGTTTGTGCACGTGCTTTTTTGTTTTATCGATTATATCGTGAGAGATATTATTTTTTAAATTTTAGTGACTTGATACTTGAACCATTAAATTTGCCTTAAAATTTTTTTGTTTAGGGCATCCGATTAAGTCAATTTATGTAAACTTTTAGCACGATTTAAATTTTTTTTATCTCTTATATTAAGCTAGTAATTAGATTTTGAGTGGCCGTCAAGTTTTAAAACCAAACATTTTTTTTCCACATTTTTTAAATGCACACCTTTGAGTAATTTAATTACATGATTTTTCATGAAGTTTTTCTTGTTTTTCCATTTAAATTACGCGAAAAATTCGCATTTTTCCATTTTCACTAAGTACCCCGTCAAAATGTCCTGAACAAAAACGACCGCATCCGTTTGGAACATCCAGTCAAAAGAGTCTCCTCAAAATAGCCAAAACGGTGTAAGGTGCACTAAATAATATGTCGGTTTATAATAGACTACATCAAAATTGACAATCTGATTACACAAAAGTGTCAAAATTACAAAATCATTCAACTTTCTTAACATTTATCTATTTATTTATGATTTTGAATGGATCAATGTCAGTTTAATAAGGAAAAATGCAGTCAATTATATAATTATACTTACCTACTGTTTTTTAAAATGATCTGTAATAAAAATAAATACCGTTAAGTTATTAGAATACAATTGAGGCGCTGAGTCGCTAAACTGGCTCCTGGCGATTTTTTGATAAAATTAGTTTTGAATGTACATATGTGCTATATTGATAGATCTACCAACTTTTCCAGTTGAGAGTTTCAAATTCCTTCCAATTTCGTCAAAAAATCAAAATAAATATTGACGTGAGTCGCCAAGTGCGCTCTTTAAAAAAATAACGAGTCGCTAAATTGTCTCTTCATAACCGGCCAATCAGACGCCGCCATTCAAATGCTGAGTTTAAATTCTCTATACAATCGTGTCAAACTGGTCACGTGTGTACAGTGAAAAAGTCATGATTTTGCTTCGTCTATTTGATTGTTTTTATTAATTAATAATGGATGTTTCATTAGTAACTGTAAGGGAATCTCAACCAGAAGAATCAAGGAAGCGTTTGAGAAATCCAGCTGGCTGGAGATGTAATGCGTTACGCCAGGAAAAGAATTTGAAAATGGGCATTCCAAACATTAATTTTTGCTATAGTTGTTTGAATAATCCAGTGGTGTCACATATTAATTTTTAGTTTCGTATGCGTTTTTTTTAAGTATGCCGTAAATATTGGATATTAAGCGTGATGTAATTAAGATTTATAAATAAAAGTTTTTAACATAATTTTAGTTAGTGTCAAAAAATATTATTATTGGGACCCTTATTAATTGAACATTTTTGAATCATTTGACGACTTTCTAAGCGAATCCATAATTATGATAAATTAATTAACATAACCGCATAAGAGGTCTTTATATAAATATTTACATATCTATATTAAATGCTGATAACCCGTGTATAGGTTTGGTTGGGCAGTGCGCTACCCTAGTATTAGTTTATGCCATAGACCAAGTCTGATAATTTCAATAAGTCATGGGAAATGACTTACATGTTGATATGATTACTCATAAGATTGCGTTTGGTTTAAAAACATACTTTTTGGGATGTATTTAATTAGTTAAAAGTAGACACATGTTTTGACTTACATCATCAAATTCGTTTTTTGGCTTTACTCCAGCAAACATTGATTAAAATTATTTTTCGTTACCTAATTCATACTTAATAGTCAAGTACAAGTTACGAAAAAAAATTATTTCGAAAAATTTAGTATATGGCGATTATCGTTTATTCGAAATCAAATTTTTAGGGACCCCTGTAGTTAACGAGATTATACTGTACTAATATTTTATTTAATCAACTTATTTCCAATCATCCCCGGAAATCACTTATTCTTTTATTTTGTATACTTCTGTAATTTCTTGCTTGCTGCTCCTTGATAAACAACGATTCATTATTCCGAAAAAATGGTTTTTTATGTATGTATGTGTGTATATATACCACTTTAAAAGCTAAATAGATTCAATGTAAAAAAAGACCTACCAGCTAGTAGGTAAGTATGGCTACGAAATATTTGTTTAGCATAATAAATTCTAAAAAACCTATATTTAATTGAAATAAATACGGGCCGTTACTGAGCTGTCATTTCCGGCCGACCATGTTCCCGCAAGTGCCAAATTCGACTCTATTGACATGGAATGTCAAAATGTGAGTAACAAATTTTGCTCCTTGCGACAACGAGTGACCCAAGTCCGCTTTCCGGACAATTAAAATGGATTTATTTGGAATATTGCCGCATATAAATTGAATTTGAGATTTTATTTTACTTTTAATATTAACCTAGAAGATACAAAACCTCTTAAATTACACATAAAGTTAACACACTGTCCATAACAGTTTTTCGTGATTTACTCAAAACTCAAAAAACCCTCAGGAGCCACTTTAGCGACTCGGCGCCTCAATTAGGTATGCATACTTTTGAAAAATGCAATAGGTATGTTTTTATGCAACGATATTTTCCTCAAAAGATAATATTGGAATGACATTTATATTTTTTTTATATAAAGGGGTTAACTTGCAGGCACTTAACTCTTCCTAATAATATTTGCTTCTTCTTTTTCTCTGTTTCTCCAGGTGGTGCAACGTATGCTTGTAGTTCTGGTAGGTGTTATGTTAGGAGAGAAGTGTTAGTCAATTCATATTATGCTATTCAGAATCGATATCAAATAAAGTTTTGTAGGTTCTTTAAAAAGTTATTGCCTCTGACAGCTTCGACAATTGTTTCACGCAAATGGTTTTCTTCCGAATGTGTGAGTTTATGAGTTCTTAAACAACGTACCGACCTACATATCTGTTTACATTTATATTTAAATTCATCACGTTTATGAGTTTTTAAATGACATTTGTTTACATTTAAAATGAAATAGATCACACGCAAATGGTTTTTCTCCTGTTTCGTTTTATGAGCGTTAAGATGATTTTGTGCCGAGCCTCCGTATAAGAAGTCAATTTATTTAAAAGGTAATTCACCATTTTGTATCTTTACATATGTTTGAAGATTACTCCGTCGCGAGCATCCAAATGAACATACATTGCATTTATAAGATTTTTCACGAGTATGTTCTATATAATAAGTACATATTCATTTCATGTCTTTTAAGACAACAAAGTCGTAGGCATTTATATGACTATACATCAAATTTTAAAGGTTTTTCACCAGAATTTGTCATTTGTTAGTTTTTAAGATGACTTAGTTGCGAGCATCTATATGAACGTACATTGCATTTCATCCACCAAAAATGGCCGCGTGGCTTAAGCGTTGGCATATAGCGTCAAGGGTCCCTAGTTCCAATCCTCGGTCCGGAAAGTACGCATATTATTCGCGAAAATCTATATGAACATACATTGCATTTATTAGATTTTTCATCAGAATGTGTCATTTTGTGTCTTTTAAACCTTTAATTTGCGAGCATCTATATGAACATAAATCGCATTCGTTAGTGTGTGCACCAGTATTGTCATTCCACATGTTTTAAGACTACTAGGTTTTTTAAATGACATATTTGATTACATTTCAAAGTCATCACTCATTACACGCAACTGGTTTTTCTCCTGAATGTGTAGGGTTTTTGAGTTCTTAAACAACGTATTCGATACGATGCTGCCAAAAGTTGGTAAGTTGATAGTTTAGGTATTTTGCGTTTACCACGGATAATATGTCTATACTTATATACGTTCATGGCATTTATAAAGTTTTTTATTAGAATATGCCATTGTTTGTCTTATAAAATATTAATTCGCGAGCATCTATATGTACACAAATCGCATTAATGAGAGTGACCCCGTTATGTTTCATATTATAGATTTTAATGTTTCTAGGTTGCGAGCATCTTTATAAACAATAATTGCATTGATAAGGTTTTTCAACACTATTTATTATCACTTTTGTCTTTTTAAACTACTGTGTTGCGAGCAGCTATATGTGCTCTGATTAAATTTAGGTTCTTCGAAAGAATTTATCATATCATGACTTTTACGATTACTGCGGCCACCATTTATTCTGCTTTGCGAGAAACTGAAGATCGAGAAGGCTTGAAAGTCTTAGTCGCTCAAAGGATAACAAAATTTAACAGTGGTCAAGATCCTCAGCCATGAGTATACAACCAAGATGGGAATCGAAGACAACTAATTTGCGAGCATCTTTATGAACTTTCATCGCATTTTAAAGGTTTTTATCAGTATTGCCATTCCATATGTTTTAAGCTTACTAGGTATTTTTAAATTACATATTTGATTATATTGGAAATCACATTCATCACACGCAAATGGTTTTTCTCCTTAATGTGTAAGTTCATAAGTTCTTTCATTGAATAAGTTTATGTTATTTGAATATGTTTCTGATAATTCTTCCATATACTTTCTGTTGAAAATAATGTAATTTCTATGCCATTTTACCATAATATTTACAAACCTATTTCGGAAGTCCTATATTTTAACTTAACTATTGAAAAATAATAAAACTGTTAGGTAATAGTATTACAAAGATTTTACCACTGCGTTTCATTAGTTAGATTCTTATCTAAATTAAAACTGTAAACATCTTCACAGTCTTCTGATGTTGGTAAATTGAACGATCAAGAGTTACGTATTTTTAGCATAATGAATAACTGCTAAAGAAACTATGTTTAAAAAATCGGATGAACTTGATATTTTTATATGGCAAACGTATATAAGTATAGACATCTTATCCGTGGTAAACTCAAAATACCTAAACTATAATTTATCAACTTTTGACAGCATCGTATCGAATACGTTGTTTAAGAACTCATAAACTTACACATTCAGGAGAAAAACCAGTTGCGTGTAATGAGTGATGACTGAAATGTAATCAAATATGTCATTTAAAAAACCTAGTAGTCTTAAAACATGTGGAATGACAATACTGGTGCACACACTAACGAATGCGATTTATGTTCATATAGATGCTCGCAAATTAAAGGTTTAAAAGACACAAAATGACACATTCTGATGAAAAATCTAATAAATGCAATGTATGTTCATATAGATTTTCGCGAATAATATGCGTACTTTCCGGACCGAGGATTGGAACTAGGGACCCTTGACGCAATATGCCAACGCTTAAGCCACGCGGTCATTTTTGTTGGATGGTGAAAAACCTTATAAATGCAATGTATGTTCATATAGATGCTCGCAACTAAGTCATCTTAAAAACTAACAAATGACAAATTCTGGTGAAAAACCTTTAAAATTCGATGTATATTCATATAAATGCCTACGACTTTGTTGTCTTAAAAGACATGAAATGGATATGTACTTATTATTATAGAACATACTCGTGAAAAATCTTATAAATGCAATGTATGTTCATTTGGATGCTCGCGACGGAGTAATCTTCAAACATATGTAAAGATACAAAATGGTGAATTACCTTTTAAATAAATTGACTACTTATACGGAGGCTCGGCACAAAATCATCTTAACGCTCATAAAACGAAACAGGAGAAAAACCATTTGCGTGTGATGAATTTTATTTTGAAAGTAAGTAGTACTTACCTAAACAAATATGTCATTTAAAAACTCATAATCGTGATGAGTTTAAATATAAATGTAAACAGATATGTAAGTAGGTACGTTGTTTAAGAACTAATAAACACACACATTCAA
>NW_028232785.1:34641610-34708610 GCF_057557595.1 Rhyacophila brunnea
TCCGAAAACTGCGTTACAATTGCAGCAAATCAAATTACGTGAGAAATGGATTACTCTTCTAAGAATAAGTCGAATTTCCTTCGGAGCACCTCGTTCTAAGATTTCTTGTTTAATGTGATTCTCATCTATCGTCACTTCTGAATAGTGTATCGTTTTATCCTGGATGGCATCGCCTGAGGATTGTTGACTCTCATCTGTATCGTGATGCCTCGTGAAAAATCCCTTGGTAGAAACCTAGAAAAAGCGTAAAAATCGATATCAATATTATCAGTTATGAGTTATAATATTCAATTTATTTTTCAGCACCTTCAGACATTATTAAATAGCGAAGTGAGAGTGATTATATTGTTACAGAATGGTCCATAAATGGGTCAAAGCAATGCTCTTTTATATATGTATACATCATATTCGAGAACAATAATTATATCGTGTTGTGTTTTAGTGTATCGTTGGAGAGTGTGCACAGTGCCTGCCATGCTGAAAGGCCAAGCTAGAAAATTATATTTAAATTTCATCAAGCAACCTCGATTATTGACAGTATTTTAATATTTCATACATCAGAATTTCACATGATTTAATAGATTATTAACGACAGGTACTATTTCGTATTGGAAAAAATGTGGCCAATAATTCCCAGTAGAAACCTTTACCGTTGGTTTCAATATATCGTGAATTTGGAACATGATTATTTAAAATATAATCACAATTATTAATGTGCTAATAAATAAATAACGTTTGGCTTGCCCACTTTAGCGAAACACTTCGCTTTTGTCTATGAATTATTGGTCGTTTAACGATAAAGAGTTATTTGAACACAAATTTTCATTGACTTTTATTTGTCTAGTCTACAACACATTAGGGTAAGTGGTCCAATCGCTTATCCACACTTAAAATATACGCTGCATGCAAAGAGAAGTGAACCAAGAAAATCTTACTTTAAAGATGAATCTTTAACCACAGCACATGACTACACTCATTAAAGATGGTATTTGTTTTTATATTATTAATAATTTATAACAAAGCACATGGGAGTCTTCAAATTTTATGTCAGGAGTAATATCGCTAGTTTTAAGACTATTCGGTTCAATTTGAATTAAATGTCATTTACCTTTCAGTTTGTTGTGAATCCACAACTACTTTTGTTTGCTTAGATAGAACTTACGAAAGGGTTAACTGTCAAACAGAGCTGTGATACTGCGCATACTTTTGGACATTTATGAACAATATTTAGACAGGCAACCAAGAATAGAGTAACGATCGAGCACTGATTCCAAATTGTCAAAATATTCTTTGACTCAACGGAATGGTTAATAGACAAAATTGACGTATATGGAGTCCAATCTAGGTGAGATCCTACATAATCAATTACATCAAATAAATGCACTGCTTTTTGCGGTTCACATTCTGGTAAAATCATCGAACTTTATTTATTAAAAAATGAAGCCAGCACTCGCGTTACGGTCAATGGAGTTCATTAGGCGCTGGACACTGATCAATGATATTTGTTGCTGTTGCATATATGGATGACATTGATGCGAATAAGATGTAGTACCTACAGGATGAAACTACGTAGTTATAACTGCTACCAAGGATGTTATACGTAGTTAAGATATGAAGTTATTTATGGTTAATAAGTTGCTGATCAGCAATCACGTCCGTGTGAATCAATTTGTTACTTTAGAGCCTATCCGTATCCAAAACTGCGTTCCAAATGCTGCAAATCACAACATTACAGAAGTTCCGTTGGACGAGAGTCGCGACAGCCTCTATGCAAAGCATAAAAGAAGAGTGCGGAAACCCTTACAACTAGCCCGCCCCGACTTAAGCCGACGAATCTCCCTACAGAAGGACGCCACCGGACACGGAATGGGGGCCGTCCTCTTCCAAGATAGGGACGACGGCGATCGACACATTATTTTATACGCCAGCGGTTGCCTATATGCAGTGGAACGCAAGTACAGCAGTAATGAACAGGAGACCCTCGAGATAATCTGGGTTATTAAACGTTACAGCGTCTGCCTAGTAGACCGAAAGTTCACCCTGGTAACCAACAATAAGGTGCTCACTTGGCTCCAATAAGCGAAAGACCAAAGAGCGAAATATCAGAGTTTTATTTCACCAACACCCACTGTCAAGGGAAAGATAACCAACTACCGGACGCTTTAGCACGGAACCGGAACCGTCGGAAGACATAGACATGGACGTATGAGCATACTAAAGGGACCGACAACAGATTCAACCCCCATGGCTTTAGTGTTGGAGTTACCAGACCTGGCGACCAGCATAGTACAAAAGCAACGAGACGATCCAGAGTTGGCCGAGATGATCACCGAAAGACCCACTCCAAGAGACGACACAGAGAATGAAGATCGCACTACAATGCACGACTACGCTCTATGTCGAGTAGTCATTCAAATTATACCTTTTTTTTTTAGATTTTTATGCCTTGATGCCTCGCATTTACTATCGAGTTCATTTAGGAATTTGGCATTCAAACTACTCTACTTGTTGCTAACCCAACTGCATTTTATCGCAAAATTGCGTTTAGCGATGACCCTCATTTTTGCTTAACGGATTTGTTAATAAGAAAAATTTCCTACACGGAAAAATAAAAAATACAGAAGACTTCTTACAATTTTTTACATTCACAAAAATGCATCATTTGGTGCGGTTTACGCGCTGGTGGCATCGCCGCACACTTCTTAAAAATGAGGCCAAAGCTCACGTTAAGGTCAATGGATATCCTTCTCGAACCATGATTATTACTTTGTTTTAAATATCGAATCATTCGAAAGAACAGTGATTTCAACAGAAAATGCTATACAGCTACCGCAACTATCGCTTTATTTGAATCAAGATTTGGAGATAAATTGATTTTGAGAAATTGACATGTCAATTGGCATACAGGATTTTGCGATTTGACATCTCTGGATTATTTCCTATGAGGCTTCGTGAAGTCACTGTTATATGCTAATAACCCAGAAGTATGAAGCCAAAATTTTCCGTACTATTTGACCAGCAGTGCTTTAATAAAAGTAGTCCGAATTGCGCGCACTGAATTAAACTTTGGCCCATCGGACTTTAAAAAACACGATAATTATATCTAATGGCCAACTAATGCAAACGTGCCGTCGCGTTGTTAGCACTAGTGAGAACACAATCACTGCTGACCTTGACCTCTTAATTACCACATTTAAATATCGAATGGCCAAGTACTCCAAACACGCCATTCGCGGTGTTAGCACTAAATGAGTTAAGGCCAATAAAAACAAGTGATGATATCGAATCGAACTCTATCCATAAAAAATATGGGTGGAATCATGGTACAATACGACCATAAGCGGTTTATTGTTCGCATATGGTTAGTAATGAATAATAGGTATCAGTTACTACCCTAAAATATACCTACCTAATTCTACTGAACTCCTACTGTGTAAATGTATAACATATTAATATGAACATCTCACGATATATGAATGCAGAAGAATCTCAATTTTTCTAAATCCTAAAAATATTTTAATGTTATTTACGCAATATTATGTTGAGAAAATGACATAGGTACGGAATATAATAAATGTCTATCATTTTTAGGCTAGGTCCTGTCTGGACAGTTATTACGTTGACAGATTGTGAGAAGTGGTTTGACGTCTCAGACCAAACCACTGCTGATAGTCAGAAAATGGTTTGAAGTTTGCTGGTACGGTAAACTAAACGTTAAATCTAAAACTATTCCGGTTTACTTATAACGCATCCGCAGTGCGCCAGTTTTAACCTGTCAAACTGTTTAGCTGGAACGCCTCAATTTATGTTGTCATGCGGCATGGTAGATAATTTAGTAAAACTTAAGGCTTGCAACACTAATTTGGTAGAAAAAAATTTGAAAATAGAATTATTAGTCTATTCTCACCCCACTTTACGTAGATATTGCTTCTGTTTATGGTATTTTATGGCTATAAGTAGTTTTTTTATAGACAATAGGCTTAGGTACCTTGTCTTACCCACCTAAAAAGGATTCACGGGTGATTAATTTTATTCACTATACAATTGAACCCAATTTTAGATAATTGCATTAATTATTGATTTATATTCGAACGATTGTGATGTATAAATCGTCATATTTAAATATACCAACGTGATTTAACTAAAGATTTATATACCTACTCAATACTGTCTCAAAATATCTGTATAACAATCGCCAATAACTCGAATCTACTCCGCAATCAATAAATGAAACAAGTTTGACTGAATTATAATATAACAGTTCCTTATGAAGTTTCAAAGATGCATTACAAATTCAAACCTTCATATAAGACGACTTCAAGGGAAGAAAACGGCACATATACCTACGTACCTGATGTATTGGCCTGTAATCTGAATTAGAACAACCCGGTTGAGGGTATTCATCATCATATAATGGATGTGTTATATCTTCAATAATCTCGCGCTTGACGACAGCTGGTTGATCATCTGTCTCAGATTTTATATTAGAGAGGTCCACCATATTAAGGCACTGAAAGAAGCATTATTACATTTTATTCATTTATATAATAACATCGTATAATATTTATATTTAACAAGATTTAGTAGATAAAAAAACCTAACCTATAATATCAAAAAGGTATCGTAGCTGTCAAATTGTATAAACATGTAAGTTTTTGAAACAAAGTTTAATATCACCTTATGTTCCTACATAGTTTGTAAAAAAGCCATTGTTTATAATATTAAACGCATTCTTATTAATATCAATCTAATGTTATTTTTAAATAATTTAGTTTCCAAAAACTAACCTCGAAATTGCAACTTGAAACGTCCGCATTCTCCTGCTTTACATGAGTGCGAGGGTCCTGGTTGTTTGGATGGATAGTCAGCGTGTCAAACAAAGGCTTGCCTTCTATATCGGAGTATTCTCCAGAACATTCTTGCGTTACATCCATGTTAAGGGTATATATTCCAGAAGCCACGTGTTACGTGGCAGACAGGGTCATTTTAAGGTAATGTTAGAAAAGTGTTGCCGCAATACCGAAAAGTATTTCCGTGCAAACTACTTATAATAAAAATACACACTTGACACTGTGACACAATTTAATAATATGTATGTTTTGTTGTCTAAACAAAACAATAGTACAAACATGATCGTCAGCATTTCCTCAATCATAACGAGAACAGCCATTGCCCACTGAAGAAGGAAGCCGATACATTACACGACTGCTCCTGCTTTTCTCCCCTCCCGTTGTCTATGGATGACCTGTCATTGTCTATAGAGTGCTCATACTGACGCGTCTGTCGTGTTCCTTTGTCGGAGTAGATATTCTAAGTTTCAGATTTCTTTCAGATTATTTTATCGTATCTTGGAGACCTTCGAGTGCATCAAGTATATAAACTTCTTCTGTGTAAAATAATGTCACAATACACTAGGACGTTTGTGAATGTGATAGTCGATTCTAAACGATAATAACTTATAACTTATTTATGCTCCTTAGTCTGTTATGTATATAATTTTATAATTGTGATTTTTGATGACACAATAATTACAAAATAAAGAATCTCTTAATAAAAGTAAATGTGTGCGATTGAGAATAAGAATAGGTATATTGAATATAGTAATAAAGTATCTAACTTGACGCCTCGACTGCCAGCCGTTCGCATGAGACGACGATAAAACAGGGCGCAGGTAATTGTATCACTTCGATGCATACTCTAACGACCTTAAGTGCTCAGCCGTAGTGGTTTGGCGGCGGTGTCTTGCGAAACTCAAACGTATAACCGTGTGTGAAATGTTCGTTGACAGTGTCTTTTTTGGGGCATAATACACACGGTTATACGTTTGAGTTTCACTAGACGCCGCCGCCTCATGCCTGCCAAACCACTACGGCCGAGCACTAAAAGAATTTAAAACTACCGACTATAAAAAAGCCGATCGTAAAATATATACCTATATATAAATTGACTGGTTTAAGAGTGAAAGCTAAGAACAAAACTATTAAGTTAACCTGGGTGCCATATTTCGGATTTGAATAATTGAATTTTAACAAATGTTTAAAATGGAAAATTGCATCTATATATCGTCGCCGTAGATGTCAAGGGAGCCAGTCCACAAAATCATAATGCTGAGAAATCGGCGCGCAAAGATTTTGTGTGACAAAAAAAGGAACAGTTTTTGTTTTAACTTTTTTATTTTTAAAGATAGAATTGTGAAACTTTGAACGTAGATACTTTGTGATATTATCTTTTTATTATTTTGAATGAATAACTAAAAAAAATTGTATTTTAAAAGTTATGTGTGTTATATCTCTTGACCACTGAATATTGACATGTACAGTTGGCATACTTGTGCGGTAGTCAAAAGAGTTAGGCCTCTTATGCCTGTTGAACACTGAGAATTTGTGGACAAAGCACTAACATTTTGTGGATATACTCTAAAGAAAAGTCTATTATTGACCTTTTATGGTGCCCACCTTAACCTAGAATCTACCTGATTTCATTCAGTATGTGAACATAGTCGTCTCTAAACAAAAAGTTAGCTTTTCAAAAATATAATTACATTGTTGTTTTAATTTAATCAAACGCTTTTTTTGTAGTACTTATTCCATTTTTAATCAATAAATTAGGACCGGTTTCATCCGCCTCAGAGGGACATTTTCAACTTGTTCATTTCAGTTGAAAATGTCCCTATGAGGCGGACGAAACCGGTCCTAATTTATTGATTAAAAGTGGAATAAGTACTACAAAAAAAATGCGTTTTATTAAATTAAAACAACAATACAATGCAGTTACACCATGAATTGACAGTTAACAAAATAAAAGAAAAAAATATATAATTACAATTAAGTTACAATAAAACTAGACACACATTTTAATCATCTCCATCGCTCTCTGAGCTGCTGTTTTTCTGAGTTGGACGATCTTCAGGCTCCAAATTTTTATAGAAGTCGTGATAGGTTGACGGAATGCTACCTTTTTGGCATAGTTTTGACAGATCTTTTAGTTTACCTTGGTCAATTCTAGGTTTGGAACTGTACAGCCTTGGTACTTCTAGGGTAGGTACGTTTCGATGCCGTCTTCGCTGGATTTGTAGTGACTCAAAGTTATTCTGGCTCAATTGGTATTTATAAAAGATAGTCGTGGGTTCACCTTTGCGATATTGGAACCACTTTACCTTTAGCCACTTCATTTTGTCTCCATTTTCCGACAGAGTTTTATTGGTCATCACTTGACTGCAATATTTCTTGTAATCGAAGAAGTCGGAATATTCCATTTCCACAACCTTATGGTAGGGGTTACTAGTTTTCGCGGTACGGGCGACCATATACCATCCTTCTGGTGTGAATACGTCCACTTTCCTTCCTCGGGCCTCTATTGTGGAGTGCACAGAATCGCACTCCATTTCGGAGTGCCCTGATTCCATAAATTTTTGGTTTATTGTGTTGATGGGCAGCTGTTCCACGGCACGTAATAACATTGTAGATACAACTGAGTTGCGATTTTGACCTGAAGCTGTATCCGAATACAGAGTTACTTCTTTTTTGGGGCCTACTGAAACCAAGAGCTTCCACAGGCACGTGGCGACCTCCGAAGCACCCTTTGTACCTGCACCTTCATGCCACATGTAGTTCGTCGCTTGTCTAGTAGCCAGGTCATACACTGTGAAATTGTAGGTTTTCAGCTTTTTGGTATAATACAACTGTCCTACTTGCAAACTTGGAGTCAACAATATTTTTTCCAGATCCATGGTAAAGCAACTAATTGTTGGATCACACATAGCTTGGGCCTTGTCGATTTTTTTGTGTTCTCTCGCTTCCTCTTTTCGAGTCAAGTGCAGTTTGTATTCCTCCTCGTCTTTTGCCTTCTCTTCGTCTGACTTGTTCTTGTACTGAGTACAAAAGTCACACTGATCCTTTTTAGGAGTGTGAAAGCCGTAGTTAAATTCTGTGACAAAGATCGATTTGTAGAAGCCGTGCTTTTCTGGTTCAACATTATGCTCCTTGCAATACTCTACATAGTCCATGTAGATACGAGTCTCGCTCAAACCAGAAGGCAAGTATTTTCTCTTACTGCTGCTCCGGCAGTAATGGGAAGCAACTACGGGCAACGATTTGATGTGGTCCCTGATTATGTTCCTCACTTCCTCTGGTTTTTTGTTGGGCGGTTCTTTGTGACCTCTCCGATCTATATCAGTGACACCTGAAGGAGTCAACTTTTTCATTGCATTTTCAACTTTTTTGCTCGAGATGTCATATGTCGCCAAAAAGAACTGTTTGCACACTTGGGCTCTCAATTCATTACACATCACAGAGTATTGCAAGGTATACTCTCGTTTGGTGCAGTCTCCATGGTACCTTCGTTTCACTGGGATACGATTTATACTGTTACCAATGAAGGCCCATCTTGCTCTTTCGGAATCCAGACTCAGATAGTCGGCCAACATTTGCTCCCGCTGTGATTTTCCTATTTTGGATGTGCATTTATAATGGCACTTACAGTTAACTTCTCTTATCGCCCTTGCTCGAATTTTTTTTCCGGATCTGCTTTGATATTCGCTGCCTGCCATTCTCAATATCTTTTGTGAATTCCGCTTCCACATTTTTGGGTTTCGCTTGCGTTTCCTACTTAAATCATCTGTAGTCTGATCTGTAGAAGTGGGGATGGATGATACAGGATTGTTACTATGGTTGCTCTCGGTTATTTCAGAAGTATAAGTTCCTGAAACATTAATGTTGTGTTGATAATATGCAGGTTCCTGCTGGCATGACTCATTTGAATCTAGTAGTGTTGGTGCCAGGTTGACGTTCCAATCTGTAAAACAAAACAAAGTAGTTTATTTCTTTGAAACTACCAAGGTAAATATTAATAATTTGTTATTAGCAAATGACTCTCTGATGGTCACAGGTTTTAATCAAACCAACAATTATTGATAACCAACAAATTAAAATATTGACCTCCCACGTGTGTGCTTGGAGAGACATTTTGGAGCTCTGTATATATGGCTGGACCAGCAATCTTGTCCGGAGCTTGCATATTCAGCTCGAGGTCTGCACATCCAGCTTGTACGGCATTCCCGTGAGAGTCTGTAAAAGAAATAAAACTAATACAGCTTGCGCACACATTACTCATTGCTGTCAAAGCAGCCTGAATCAACATTTTTAACTAGTAAGTGTTTTTAGCTCAATATTTCATCGACACTTACCTTTACGGGTATGTTGATTAGTAGAATTTAAAACGGCTGCAACCATTAGTCTCCCACGTGAATAGTTCATTATTTAGCACCTTTTCTCACTGAATCACAACTGAATACAACAATCACACTAAATACACTGAATAAAAATGCTTACAGTCGCAAACCCAAAGAAAAAAGATCACCAAATAAACCAACCGCAATGTTAGTATGAATAATATGACACGATACAGGTGCTGGCGTGAATAACCCGACTCGCTAAACTCAGTTTTCTCTGTTTCTTATGCTGAGTTAGAGCAAGACAACACTATAAATCTTTGTCGAATGTGAGCCGAGGCGTGCGTACCGGGCCACAGATTGAGCGGGAAGTCCCAGTGGTCAACAGCGTTAAGTCACATAATCATGTGAAATTATTCGGAAGTCAAAAGACTTATGCGGCTTGTCGTCATTGACTACTTTAATGTATGTGTGCTAGGTCTATTGGCAATTTACAAAATACTCATACATAGGGCTTTTTGTGGCTCAAATCCATTGACCACGGCATCTTTGATGGTTTTAAAATGCTTTTGTGTACTTAACTCATTTTCGCCAAATGTGTGGCTTGACTCCCTTGACATCTACGGCGACGATATATTATGATTTAGAAACAAGTAAAAGGTAATCTAAGAAATAAGTTAATGTAATAGATGCCTAATTTATTGAACGAAGGATGACTGAGAGTTTAATAACATTACTACAATCTTGCTGGAACTAATATTCCAATGAAAGGAAATACAAAACCGGACGTATACAAAGTGTGCTCGATGGCTCCGGCCATCAGCGCCAGAGATTCGTTAAAAAACGTCCATCTTAGAGACCATTTATCACAAGACGTCTGGTATGGCCAAAGGTGGAAGAACAAAGAGGTCGAGGGAGCTGTCCGAACCGCTCCGAAATTCAAAAAGCGCCAAATTTTTTCACATGACTCGCGAAGATAACTCGTCCAAAGACAAGTCGGTGTGAACAGTTGAATTAATTTATATTGTATGTGATGTTTATAATATAGAGGTTTTTGAAAACGTTATAAGTCATTACAGAATATCAAACTTTACTTGCTAGTACGTTATCAATAAATAGTATGGCAGTGGATCACTCAATGGTTGTGCAAAAAGTTATGCTAAGGCTTTATTAATCTAAAGATAGCGGTGGAACAGCGCATTTAGGTCTAAAATAACAAATAAATCAAATTGGGTTTTTTTCTCCTATAATGTCAACACTGACGATATCTTTTTCTTGACGTCTCCACTTGGATATTACAAACGACTGCCTGAGATATTTCTGCGTTAATTATACTTCGTAATATGGATGTAAAACGTGAACTAGCTGATTTTGAATCTGAAGCAGAAGTGCAGCAATGGTTTGATGTGCCAATAATCCATCCAAACAATCCGGTTACAAAGATTTGTATAAAGCAAGAGAATGCTTATGATGCAAACAGCACTATTGAGGTTAGTTTTTCCAAACTTATTAATCATTGTAAGATTGTGTTTATTCTACGTTGAAGTGGTGTCTTACTCTTGCAAATACAACAGTTGCACGATATATTGGACTTTACTAACTGAAACATGACGTAATAAATTATACATCGTAATATTGACACTTCACAAGGATCATTTGACTAGATACCTACCTACCTATAGGTTCTGCGTCTCTGTGGCTGCTGGTTTACTACTTTCATTAATCTGAAGACATCTTTACTATTGAACGTTTATTAATAATAGTAGACAGTATCGAACCATGATAATAGGTCACATACAGAAACGTTCATGTGTTTGCGCACAACGCTTAAGGGGGGACATGCTCGTCGAAGGTCAAAATTGAGTTTTTATTGTATTTTCAAACCGTGATCCTGGACACTCCTTAAACGTTGTAGATAATTTATTTATATAATTTTGAAGCCTTATTATCTTTTATAGTTATTTTAATCATTTGATGACTGCATGAAGTATTTTTGTTACATAAAATAGTATTCTTTTAAACCTCTCGCTCTAATGTTTTAGAATATAGTCATATTTCGGTACAGAACTGTGCAGTGGTGTTAAAATTTTTTACATTTATTAATTTTTAAACGCATTTATAAAACCATTAGTATAATTTATTACGAGATAATTTTTGTAAAATATTCACGATAAAAAATTATTTTGATAATCTCTGTGATCCCAAATTTGACAAGAATTAGGCATTTTATTATTCAAAAAATCGGCAAGATTAACACATTTAAAGATAATTCTAAAGATACTTATTATAAGCTATGTCTTTGACCATTCACATGTGTTAAACATTTTATGAATAATGATTGCTTTATAATAATTATTGACCTAAGAATAAGGTAGTGTTTTTTTGAAATACGCCATTTCTTTTGTCATTCCCTAGTGGTTAAGCTACAACATACGGCCGTAGCCATAAAATGACAAACTATAATTGAAGTAGGGAGTAAAACGATATTAACGCGCGTGTTTGAACATGTACCTAACCGAATTTTTTTAATTTTTTTTTTAAACGGTACATGTTCAAACACGCGCGTTAATATTATTTTACTTCCTACTTTAATTATAGTTTGTTAATTTATGGCTACGGCCGTATGTTGTAGCTTAACCACTGGGGAATGACAAAAGAAATGGCGTATTTCAAAAAAACACTACCTTATTCTTAGGTCAATAATTATTATAAAGCAATCATTATTCATAAGATGTTTATCACACTTGAATGGTCAAAGACATAGCTTATAATAAGTATCTTTAGAATCATCTTGAAATGTGTTATTCTTGCCGATTTTTTGAATAATAAAATGCCTAATTCTTGTCAAATTTGGGATCACAGAGATTATCAATATAATTTTTTATCGTGAATATTTTACAAAAATTATCTCGTAATAAATTATGCTAATGGTTTTATAAATACGTTTAAAAATTAATACATGTAAAAAATCTTAACACCACTGCACAGTTATGTACCGAAATATGACTATATTCTGAAACATTAGAGCGAGAGGTTTAAAAGAATACTATTTTATGTAACAAAAATACTTCGAACAGTCATCAAATGTTTAAAATAACTATAAAAGATAATAAGGCTTCAAAATTATATAAATAGATCATCTACAACGTTTAAGGAGTGTCCAGGATCATGGTTTGAATATACAATAAAAACTCAATTTTGACCTTCGACGAGCATGTCCCCCCTTAATAATAATATATAGGTGTAAACACGTATTATAAAATACCTTCTGTCTTGTTTTTCAGAGCGCTGTAACCAGCCTTGCTGGTATTAAAACTGAGATTGATTCCCTTCAAGTTGATTTCAAAGATGAATTTGCCGAATACAGTGATCCGCAACCTGGCTGCTCATATTCAAAATGCGAGCCAATAAATCAGGTACCTACTTACATATTTATTCAATATTTTATTAATATTTTAAATAGGTAAATATTGTGTTATTCACATCGTGCTTGTATGCGGTCAATGCGATCATTTATATTAGTCTCCGTTATTATTATATCATTGGATACAAATTGTATTTTTTAAGAATATGTTTTATATAAATTTAACGTAACGATCATTTGTTTGGATTTTACACCCCACAAAAATATAATACTAGCTAATTTTGATAGTTTTTTTTTCGAAAGACAGACGTGCATGGCATTAACATTTTTAAATGATTTAGGGCATGTTGCCACTGCACCTGTTCTCAACAAAGCATATACTGGTCACCCAATTTAGAACACTTTTTTCGTACAGTGCCAGTTGTATAACACGAATAATGTTTGCTTTAAATGCGCCAATTGTTGCTTAAGGGGGTACCTGTTCAGCGTAAGTGATAATAGAGCTTTTTTGTATTTTCAAACCATGATCATGGACATTCCTTAAACGTTGTAGATAATCTATTTATATAATTTTGAAGCCTTATTATCCATTATATTCATTTTAAACATTTGATGACTGCATGAAGTATTTTTATTACATAAAATAGTGTTTCTCATGGAGAGATAAGATGGACTTACGTAAGATTACGATAAAATATCTCCGCTAAACGACCGCAAAAATATGTAACTACTGCTGTATCTGGCATTAAAATATGCAATTGGAAGCATTCTGCATTCTTCAAAATATTATGGTATCTACCTACCTAGTAATTATTGTAAGATAACTGTAATAAACAAGGCACAACTCTCAAATACACTGGAAACATCAATAGTGTAATACGGTGATTGGTATAAATGATAATATTATACAGAGATCATTACATATTATTATCTAAAGCATTGCATTTTCTGTCATTTGTTCTTATTCTGTTTTGACATCTCATAATTATTGAAGTGAAGTTCATAATAATTATTCATGTGTTATTATTAAATTTATATGGTACCGTTCGCACACTTTCAGACATATTTACAATTTAAAAATTTAGAAATATTTATCAGGGAATGAAATTTTATAATACGAACACCATGTAACATGAGATGTCACATACGTGACGTCACTTAACAGCTAATTACGTTTGTTCTCATGCATACAAACGTGCAGTATATAGCCTATAGGGTTTTTGGGAATCTCATGCATACGACCCATAAAGTCAACGGGTGTCACACATCACACGACGATTTGACAGTTATATAATATTTTCGACAGTTTGAGACTATTAGACTATTCTGTAAGTTCTATCTTAGCAAAAAAACACACCTTGCATTTACAACTTTTAAAACAAAATTTATTTTTATTTGCTTTAATATTGTTGAATTAAATATACCAACTCTATTCTTTTTGTAGATTTCTTCCCAGCGATGTTTCACATATAATCCATTGGACGTAGCTAGAAAGGATACGCTTGACAATAACCTGACCAATAACAACATAACAGATTCAACCAATAAAATAGAAAATATGATACAATATTCAGAGATAACTACAGATGAACTAAACGTAAAACAGGAAGTTTCGAAATTATACGTGCCAAAAGTGGTTCGAATTGTGTTGAGAAGACTAACATATTTTTCACGTAACTTTATTTGCAATAATTGTTATGGAGTGTTTGAATCTGTAAATCATCTAAATTGTCACTACATTTCATGCATGTCTCAGCATCCTAAGTTATATAAAACACAAAATGGTAAAAAACCACATCAGTGTGATGTGTGTTTTAAAATTTTTCTGCAAATTGATAACCTTAAAAAACATAAAATTACACATATTGGTGAAAAACAATATCAATGCGATGTGTGTTTTAAAAAGTTCAACGCAAATAGTAATCTGAAAAGACATAAAATTATTCACACTGGTAAAAAACCACATCAATGCGATGTATGTTTAAAAAATTTCCAACAAATTGGTACTCTCAAAATACATAAAATGACACACACTGGTGAAAAACCACATCAATGCGATGTTTATTTAAAGAATTTCCGGCAAATTGGTGATCTCAACAAACATAAAATGACACATACTGGTGAAAAACCACATCAATGTGATGAATGTTTTAAAAAATTCTCTCAAATTTCTCACCTTAAAAATCATAAATTTACACATACTGGTAATAAACCTCATCAATGCGATGTGTGTTTTAAAAAGTTCAACGCAAATAGTAATCTGAAAAGACATAAAATTGTTCACACTGGTGAAAAACCACATCAATGCGATGTATGTTTAAAAAATTTCCAACAAATTAGTACTCTCAAAAGACATAAAATGACACACTGGTGAAAAACCACATCAATGCGATGTTTTTTTAAAGAATTTCCGGCAAATTGGTGATCTCAACAAACATAAAATGACACATACTGGTGAAAAACCACATCAATGTGATGAATGTTTTAAAAAATTCTCTCAAATTGCTCACCTTAAAAATCATAAATTTACACATACTGGTAATAAACCTCATCAATGCGATGTGTGTTTTAAAAAGTTCAACGCTAATGAACTCAAAACACATAAAATGACACACACTGGTAAAAAACCACATCAATGCGATATGTGTTTTAAAAAAATTGTCTCAAATAGTGATCTAAAAAAACATAAAATGACACACACTGGTTAAAAACCATATCAATGTCATGTATGTTCTAAACAATTCTCTCAAATGTCTCGTCTTAAAGGTCATATAATGACTCATACTGGTGAAAAACCACATCAATGCGATATTTGTTTAAAGAATTTCCAGAAAATGTGTAATCTCAAAATACATAAAATGACACATACTGGTTAAAAGCACATGAATGTCATGTATGTTATAAACATTTCTCTCGAATTGCTCATCTTAAAGGTCATATAATGACACATACTGGTGAAAAACCACATCAATGCGATGTGTGCTCTAAAAAAATCTCTCAAATTGCTAATCTCGAAAACCATAAATTGCGATGTGTTTTAATTGATTTTCATCTTAAACATCCTAATAATCTTAAATACTTACTGGTTCTAGAACATTATTCGAATTTTATTGTATTCTGATATTTGACTAGCTCAGTCTTGTAAGAGGGGTTTCATCCAGTGAGGATTCGGAGTAGGAGGTGGATGCACTCGAGAATGGTGCTCCACTAATGGCAATTTATAACTCGCTTTTAAAATATTTATATTTTATTGTCTATGGCACAATTCTTTACAGAGGTCAAGGTCACAGAATAATGTTCAGAATATAAAGTTAATAAAGTATTTATTTAAAGTATTTGTAGAAATTAATTTATTTTTAATAAATAATTTTGTATATATAGTCTTGGCTACACATTCAAGTCATAGATTAAAATTAGAAAACTTATTATTTATTTAATTGTTTATATAAAATCTTATTTAATTTAGCACATATTTATAATTTATAAAATATTTTTATATTTATTTATTAATAAAACTAAGTCTTAAAACACTATTAAGTTTGAGCGGTGAACGTTTAATTAAGTTCGAAAGATTATTCACGTATTTATTTTGGCGTTTATAATATAGAACGTCAGTTTATAAAATTCAGTACACGTTTCGCGTTACTGTGAGATGACGTCAGCTACGTGTGACGTCTGCTTATCGCGAGCAGGAATTCCGCTGAGAAATGTACGCGAGGGCGTACTTCTAGAATTATCGAAACCCCGTGCGGGTTACGGAGAACGTCATAGTTGCAGAGATCGGACGGAAAAGATTTGATGAAAGAGATTATGTTCTTTTATAGAGGTCTAGAGGGACACCAGAGAGGGGGCTTTGCCAAAGAGGGAAAAACCTCCTGTATCTTTCTTGTAAGAAAGAAGATACGTGGTTGTAGGTAAATACGTGATGATTTACTCAGAAAATGTATGCATAAGGCAGAATTGATTAAAAGATAGTAAATTGGATACTTTTAAGAAAGCTAGAATAATTGGAAATAGAATATTTCGACCTTCTTAGTTTTTCATACAATTCATCTCGTGAGGTGACACGTTGTATGAATTATTGTCTTTACCGCTAAAACCATTACAATATGTTAATAAAGTTTATAAGAATACTAAATTAATACAGTCTAATAACATAAACAATATCCATTCTTTCATTTAAGTTATATAAATCAATAATTGCATCTAAAAAGTTCGATACAAAAGATTTTCCCTTGGGATCGGTTATGTTTTAAGTTTGTGAATTTGTCTCGCTCACACGTACGAGATCTGACTATAGAGAATCTGTCTTAGAGTGTTCTCTTTCTTACTCACTAGGCTTCACAATGCGAGCGAGTGAACAGCGCCGTCACTGTTTAACATAAAGGGCTATATAGCATTTACTTGAGAAAGAAGATGTATGATATCATTCGTATGAATCTACGAATGGAAATACCATTTGATACGAGAATGTGGCTCGTGGTGTGATCACATATACTGGAAATAACATTTTAAATCTGATCAGTGATTTTAATTTAATAACATTATAGAAACAATTCAAATACATATTAACTCGCAGTATGCGAGTGACACTTATTAAATTACAAAAACCACACTTATGTGATACCTTTTTACTTACATATAATTATTCATGACCCTTTTTGGTCGACTCCTATCATCCACAGCTCACTCTGAGGAGTCGGCAGACCGATCAGGGCGAACTGCGGGTCTTAACATGAGAATTTCGTATCGGTTTTGTTGTGGGAAGTTAACGTTATTTCAAACTAAGAAAAGGATTGACTACAAGGCGGAAAACCTTGCAGTTATGTCGTCATAATTTTACTACTAAAAACATCAACTGAAGAACAATACATTTATGTTGATGTCACTAATCTAATAATAATATTATATTATGTCTAATTATAACTAATAAAACCATCTGTATTAAATTTACTTTTTCTACTGTCATGTTGACAGTTTAAGAATTTCATACCCTGGCGAATTCACGTACTCGGCAGAAAATTTACCCAATTCATGAATAAGGCTACAGGCTTGACTATTACATGAATTAGACAAAATTTTGCCCATTTCATGTAATAGTCAATTTCGCACATTCGGCGTAACATATGCACTATTAATATATATAATGAGGACATAGCTATGCGTATTTTCTACAGTTTTTAATATTATTTTTACCAGTGGTATTAACAATCGATGCGCAAACAGAACCGACGAAACTCGTGCATAAATAATGACAGATCGTATTGTATACAAAATAATAGGCAAATACTCTTCAAGAATTTGTTTAATGTAAATATATATTTGAACAAATCGCTCCTAATGCTTTATGCGTGAGACATAATATTATCGCACTCACCTCATCTGGCGGCGGAGGAAGCTGCTCCGCGAACTTCTGGTTATGATCGATTTACAATGCTTGAGACCACTGTAGCGAGAGAATGCCTCAGCTGATCGCAGCGAATTCCGGTGTCATTTTGTGTGTAAAAAACCAAGTAAGTTAAACAGTAACAAACTATTTCATTGGTACCAACAAAAATGCCTATAGCAAATAAGAAAAAATACTTGGTGGAGCTAGTAGTAGTTCTGATTGGAAAAAAAATGGAAATGGAAATAAAATGGAAAACCGTTCAGCTATAGGGAATATAATAAAAATCCCCCCACGACCTTTTTGAAAAATTTCAAACATATGCCTTAGTCTAGAAACACGGTGAAAGATAGAATCTCAAGAACACGTTGCTATTTTTTAACTTTTTAATGCTACTTTTTCTTTATTTCCCAATAAAAAACTGCTCGACAGGTCAGACAGTCGAAAGATTATATTTGGGAAATTCTATAGAGGTCTTGTCGTGTTCACTTGTCAGGGCATTTCTATTGATTAAGATGGCGCTGCTCCGCGCAATAGGTGAATAGAGACAACTTAACTTTTTTATAAGTCTGATACTGTACTGCTGTGTTTTTCTTCTTTACCTCGTAATATTTTAACGTTATTTTATCAATGAATGATTAATGTGCTTTTACCATTGGTGTATGGTTGGGTCTTAACTTACTGATATTATCTCCCCGACAGTATTTGACTTTAGCCGTGTCTAGGCATATTGTTTCCGTCTGGATCTTTTACTATTTTTTTTTTTTAGTGGAAACAAGCAGTTACATTTTAATTACAAAAATATGTTTTCAATAGAATCATGAAAAGTTTTGACAACCAGCAAAGTTTCCATATATAAATTATAATATAGTTAAGCCTAACAAGATAGAAAGTAAGAATAACATAAATATAAAGAAATTACTTAAGAAAAGTGAGGAAGACTAATGAAAAGACAAAAAAGTAAGATGTTTTTTAAATGTATAAGTATATAATATATATAAGACATATGAATACGTGTATTAATTAAGGCTCTAAGTACCAAAAAGTAGTATTGCCTGTAGATACAAAATACCGAGTCATTGCAGTAAAATTTCATGAAGCAGACCTTTTGAAAAATGTGGTTTTACAGTGTGAAGCAATCACGGCAGCTTCTATAATTTTAGGTATTAGGAAGTCGCAAGTGTCAACACATCATCGTCAGCCATTTTATATTGAATGAAGTTGACCACTGTAGTGCTATTTACACCATTATACATAAAACAGGCCAACGGACTTACAACGACAACAGGTTTAAATATTTTGCTGTATTTTTTTGACTTGCTTGAGGCACTTAGACCATAGCTGAAGTTATTGGCGTTAGTATGTAGAACACTTTTCTATAAAAATGTCAGTTTTTTTGTTTTTGGTACTTAGAGCCTTAATTAATACACGTATTCATATTATGTCTATCTATACAAAATTTTGGAGATAGTGCGTTTAAACGAAACAGGTAAATTATTGAATGGATTAGCGGTGGAGAAATACATATTGTAATAATTTAAACAAGAGCGCCGAATAAAAGAGTTTTGTGCATGATTAGAATCCCTACGACTGACATGGTACATAATAGTTATAATGATCTGTTAATTAAAAATCTCATAATTTATTAATACTTTTAAATGTTTTTTTTAGATTATCGCTAGAAGCACTGTAGCGGCCAATGTTCCGCGTCTCATATCGTCATGGGATGTGACTGAAGCACAGGTGTCTAGCGAAGACCTACACATTGAGAAACAAGATATTAAGAAAGAACTGAAGGAATATATTGAAAGGTACAAAGATGTCGCCTGTCGCAATAGTAAATATGATATTTTTCAATCGATTAATATGGTAAACACAGAATTATTAGTGGCTGTTATACAATAGGAAAAAAAATCGTTTCATAAACAAAATTTTGTGTGCAGTATCTGTTTTGATTTTTTTTCATCGTTCGACAACAACGTTCACAAAGCGATACACAAAACCACAAAATCGAAAACGAACGATTCCGTTGCAAGGCTGGTTAAATGTGAAGATGGTCATTTTTCAAGATTTCGTCCTGGTCACGTCATGAAGTCACTCAAAATGACTCATTCTGGTAAAAAGCCATTTAACTGTAATAAATGCAATTACTCATTCAAACAATATAGTCACATGAAAACACACAAAATTACACATTCTTGTGACAAGCCATTTAAATGTGATATATGCAATTACTCGTGCAGATATTCAGGTAACTTGAAAAGATACGAAAAGAGTCATTCTGCCAGACCCAAGATTTGAACCTGGACCTACGACGCTATAAGCCGACGCAAATAGTTTTGTTTGGGCGATCCGACAATATTGTGCACACTTTTTCATTCTATTTATTTGTTTTCGTTGAATTAAATATTACACATGTTTGTAAATTTTTTTTTAAATTTTTATGCCGTGCCCAAACCAAACTATAATCGATAAAAATATTATTCTATGTATGATTAAATGGCATAATTTTAGATATTTTATAGATGGATGAGTATTTTTTGAGTAGATATAAGAGAGAGATAAGTATATTCTGTTATGGTTTGGTTTCACGGGGTTTAAGGGGGGACATGCTCGTCGAAGGTCAAAATTGAGTTTTTATTGTATATTCAAACCATGATCCTGGACACTCCTTAAACGTTGTAGATGATCTATTTATATAATTTTGAAGCCTTATTATCCTTTATACTTATTTTAAACATTTGATAACTGCATGAAGTATTTTTGTTACATAAAATAGTATTCTTTTAAACCTCTCGCTCTAATGTTTTAGAATATAGTCATATTTCGGTACATAACTGTGCAGTGGTGTTAAGATTTTTTACATTTATTAATTTTTAAACACATTTATAAAACCATTAGCATAATTTATTACGAGATAATTTTTGTAAAATATTCACGATAAAAAATTATATTGATAATCTCTGTGATCCCAAATTTGACAAGAATTAGGCATTTTATTATTCAAAAAATCGGCAAGATTAACACATATCAAGATGATTCTAAAGATATTTATTATAAGCTATGTCTTTGTCCATTTAAGTGTGATAAACATCTTATGAATAATGATTGCTTTATAATAATTATTGACCTAAGAATAAGGTAGTGTTTTTTTGAAATACGCCATTTCTTTTGTCATTCCCTAGTGGTTAAGCTACAACATACGGCCGTAGCCATAAATTGACAAACTTTAATTGAAGTAGGGAGTAAAATGATATTGACGCGCGTGTTTGAACATGTACCGTTTAAAAAAAAATAAAAAAAAATTCGGTTAGGTACATGTTCAAACACGCGCGTTAACATAATTTTACTCCCTACTTTAATTATAGTTTGTCATTTTATGGCTACGGCCGTATGTTGTAGTTTAACCACTAGGGAATGACAAAAGAAATGGCGTATTTCAAAAAACACCACCTTCTTCTTAGGTCAATAATTATTATAAAGCAATCATTATTCATAAGATTTTTATCACACTTGAATGGTCAAGGACATAGCTTATAATAAATATCTTTAGAATCATCTTCAAATGTGTTAATCTTGCCGATTTTTTGAATAATAAAATGCCTAATTCTTGTCAAATTTGGGATCACAGAGATTATCAATATAATTTTTTATCGTGAATATTTTACAAAAATTATCTCGTAATAAATTATACTAATGATTTTATAAATGCGTTTAAAAATTAATAAATGTAAAAAATCTTAACACCGCTGCACAGTTCTGTACCGAAATATGACTATATTCTAAGACATTAGAGCGAGAGGTTTAAAAGAATACTATTTTATGTAACAAAAATACTTCATGCAGTCATCAAATGTTTAAAATAACTATAAAGAATAATAAGGCTTCAAAATTATATAAATAGATTATCTACAACGTTTAAGGAGTGTCCAGGATCATGGTTTGAAAATACAATAAAAACTCAATTTTGACCTTCGACGAGCATGTCCCCCCTTAAGGCGATAGACATTTTTTTTGATAATTTACAATTTTAACTGTAATGTATAACTGTGTGTTTAAATGCATCTGTAAACATTGAAAAATATTTTTTTTATATTTTAATTCTAAAGTAAACTTACAATTGTAATAAAATGTGAATTTGTCAAAGGACTCCGTCTTATAATTAGGTTGGTCATATTTAGGTATTATTAAAATTTAGTTTATTATGTTTTCTATGTTGCACTTAAGAGATTTTTGGCAAATGCATAGTTTTAATATTTTTTATATTTAAAAAAAAAACATCGATTTTTATAAAAATATAAATGTGTGCAAGCGTCGTATTTTTGCGCAAGGTGCCTTTGCACATCTATTCTGTACACAAGATTGCTATTGAGGATAATTTTTCATTTTCATATCGAAGTATTAGCACGTTTTGTAACAATTACAATAAGTTAGCCTTCTAAACAGTTAAAACTGTCTACCCCACTATTAAATTGAATACGGAGATGTGCCGTTAAAACATAGTACGCATTGTAACAATTACATCCAATTTCTTGTAATTGCTACAATGAGTGCTAATACTTCGATAAAAAAAAATGAAAAACTACCCTCGATAGTTGCCGATACAGTCTTGTGTATAGAATAGATGCGCTGGTAGGTAAAGACATCTCCTTAATTGAATCGCAATACGTGTGACGTCACTAATTACATAAAAAAAGTATACAACTGTCATCGTATTTTCGTTTATGCCTGGAAATAGGTGTTATTTCATGTTCTGTGCATTCTCCTGTTAATGATTAATAGTTTGTTTTGTTATGGTAATAATAGTTATATCCACAGAGATTGGACTTGGTTCTGTCTAAATAAAATGTCAGCCGACGGAAATTTTGTTTTGAATGAGAATGATTTTTAGTCCTTTGAAAAGTGGAAGGAACCAACCTGCTTAGTATGACGATAGCTTGACTAAAAACTGTTTTTAGTGACAATGTGTATTTATTATATTTAATATATAAATAAAGACAATCGGAAACTTATTTGGTTTTAATCGTTTTTTTCCGAAACGGAGCAACAGACATTGATCCGAAATGCCGCCTCGATTCCTTCAAATAAAGATGACAACGAAAACTTCACTCTCGAGGAGGTCGAAAAAACAATGAGGTTGTTCAATCCAGCTAAAGCTCCTTGACACGACAGCTTCACGGCGGATATCTGTCTCAATTCATTCTTAACTGTTCCTGACATAGTTGTCGCTCTTTATAATGCTTGTTTGCGAATTGGTCATTTTCCAAAAATATGGAAGGTAGCTAGAGTGGTGGTTATACCCAAACCGGGAAAGGACGACTACGCTAACGTCTCGTCACATCGGCCCATCGGATTGCTGCCCATGTTCGGCAAAGTACTCGAAAAATTATTTATTAATCGAGATTCCAGGAAACTTCAGACTAAACACCTGCTCAGCGTTTAGCTCAATACGGTTTCACTCCTCAAAAGAGTACTTAAAACGCGCTTCATGCAGCAAATAATAGACTCAAGGGGACTTAATGCGATGGTCAGCTCGTAGTGGCGGTATCACTTGATATCAAAGGCGCGTTTGATAACGCATGGTGGCCATATCTTCTTCAACAGTAAAGTTGAAATCTAAAAATTGTCCGGCTAACATTTTCAGGCTCATCAAAAACTATCTATCTGACCGAGAAGTTTTCGTTGAATATGCTGGAGCATCTGCTACCAAAGGGACATCAAAGAAATGCATACAACGTTCGTCTTGCGGCCCTGTCCTGTGGAATATAGTTCTCGACGATCTTCTCTCTATGCCGTTTCCTGAAGGTGTAAACGCACAGGCCTTTGCTGATGATGTATTGCTGATTGTGGAATCCAAAGAACTTGGTTCTCTAGAAACCATTACTAACAGTGTGTTGGAGGGCGTCGAGGCCTGGGGAAGGAAGGTCAAACCTTCTTTCTCCACGGAGAAAACGAAGGCCTTATTCTTTACTAGGAGGCGCGTCTTTCCGCCTTCGCTGGTGGTGAATGGGCAACCTCTATCTTTTTCTAGGGATTTTCAACTTTTAGGGGTAATAATCGAAGACAAACTAAATTGTTCGAAGCACGCGGACAGGATCTGCAAAAGAGCAGCAGTGACTGCGCTCAAACTAGCAAGAATGGCCAAACCCACATGGGGTGTATCTTATGAAGCACTTAAAATTCTCTACACTTGTGCTATTGAGCCTATGATCACGTATGCGGCCAGCATATGGTATGAATCTGCCAAACAGAAAAACATAGCAAAAACACTCAATACGGTTCAGCGTGCACTAGCGATACGAATTTTGCAGAGCTTACCGCACGGCTTCACTAAAGGCATGTTCTCTCAGCCGGAACTTTTTCATTTGACTAGCATCAAGTTTGCGTGCCAGAGTCTTTAAGAAACCTCGATAGTAAATGCTAGGTGACCATAAAGGCATCTAGAAAAAAAAAACGTAATAAGGTGGGTCAGTGTTACTCTTGATAATGTACCTACCTAAAAATTAATTATATAATATTCCTATTTATATTATTGGTTAATTTAATAAAACGCAATTTTTTTTAGTGCTTCATCAACTTCCGCCTCAGAGAGTCAATTCTAAAGCTGATAACGTCCCTCTGAAGCGGACAAAACGGGTCCAGATTTATTAAAAAGTAAAAGTAAAATAAGTATTTATAATTATGCAATTTATTACATTAATAATACAATGGAGTTCCACCATTTATTGATAGTAAACACATTAAAAGAAATTCCATTATGTAATCGACATAATTCACTATTTTTAAATTGTTTTCCCTTGTTGGCTAGACACGACAATGCGCCTTTAAGAATACATGTCGCTCTGAAGTATCTTAGCATAATTCCAAGTCATACCAACATTTCGTAGGTCTCCAGTGTGCACTCTATAGATATATGGTATTTAACATCTTTCTAGGAAGCCAGAATCTATTTGGCTGGAAGCAGGTTGAAGTTTTTTCTCGAAACCCAGTAAAGCTACCTTTAGCCTAATCGGTACCTAGTTTATTTCCAAACTCCAAACATTATGAATCCAGTAGGCTTAAAGGTGTACCTGTGGGCATTTGATGCTCCGCTCTTTGGGTACCCTGTAAGGCGGCATGTATCCAGCGGTTGTCCACTCACTGAGAGACATCTCTAGTCTATTATCATTTCATCTGCTTAGCGAGCTCGATCACATCGCGTATTTTTGTCAGCTTCCTTATTCATTAGTTTTTTTGCAATCTTTAACCGTTGTGCTCAAGAAGCACCTTTTCATGTCAAGTTGCACAAGCTATCCATTTTTTTTTAAATTTACCTTCAATTAAGAGTTCATGTCTCAGATACTTACGTGAGCGTTGGTAGCACACATGGGTAGAACACTTCACGAAAACACAATGTGAGCTAGTGATGAGCCTTTGAATTCTGCGGCTAGCTCTGAGGGTTGGAAGTGGAAGTCAGTCATTAAGGAGTCGCATGCCAAGGTTTCATAGAAGGTGGTGACCACATAAGTCACCGAAATAAAACTCGTAGAAAAAGTCAATAGGTCCATATGTTGTTCACAAGCAAAAGTTCACAAGTTTAGGTTTAATTATAGTTCGGAAAAGTTAATATACAGTTCACAGAATTATTTAGTATATGATTACACAATTCCACATCAAATGTCAAGGTACAAAAAAGTTCACAAAACGAGAATAATTAATATTGAAATTCACAATTATTTCAAACGTATACACGGGGTCGCTACGAGTAGACTTTAGAACCGATGATCGAATAAAATAAAAGTTTAAACTTCGCGTTCAAAATGTTTAAGTACCAGGTAGGTATTTATCTCAAAATTTTTCACGAATTGCTGGAAGTCAGGTTTAGGTATTTATAATTATTTTTCCCGTCCGAAGTCCAGCTTTAGGTATTTATCCTAAAGGGGGAAATGGGTGGTGGGTGGTCCACACAGCCTGTGCAATCTGCACCGATTTGAGATTTTGTATGGCGGAGTCAGAGCGAGATCCTGCGTGGAGTTTACGCTAAGACGATAATAAAACTGAATATCGAATTTTAAATCCAGGGGTTTTTATCTGATTCTGGCGATTTCATCCCCTAAGATCGACGTTTCGAACATTAAAATTTTGCATAACGGTTTCATTATAAAATTCGTACTTTATTGGCCATTACGCGAAATCGCTTACACGGTGGCGGCGGGCGGTGGGCACATACAGGCGGGCATAGCATCTCGCTGCAAGGTCGCGATACAGTACCTGTTCATATTGTAATTGTCAATCGTAAAATGTATTGTTTTCTACTATTTCCATTAACCACGCGAAAATTTCACGTACGGAGGTGTATGAGACATCAAAATGTTCGTCTTCAAAACCCCACGTGACGTCAGTCTCGTCATGGCCGAGCGGCGCGAGTCCCAAGCTCGTACCTATAAGAAGGCCGCCCGTGGGCAACGTACACGGTAGCAATGAAAATGAAATTCATTAAATTACTAGACCACCTAAGCTAAGTACATGTATATGTATTATATCTAATTAACTTATCATTACTAAGCGAAAATTAATCTTAGTCCCGAGCCATATATGGTTAGATATCTCGCACGGCTTTAATAATCGTAGATAGGGAATTGGTCCATGAGTGCGAGGGAGACAACTGCCGGGATACCGATCTGGAAACGCCGCGCGCTAAGAGTCGTCGTGCTTCGAACCGCGAGATTTTCCGCGGTTCAATATACGCGGATGCCGCCTTCTCCACGTATGAAAATTTAGTATGAAAGTGATGAGAATGAAAATCGGGAATACTGGATTCCCTGTTAAGAATTTAGATACTATGTTGATGCTTTGTATGGGGCTTGGACTCGGATAAATTTTCGCTGATTTTAATCGGTACAATGTTATGATTAATCGACATCTGATTTAACTAATGGTTCGAATTAGGCTAATGTTATATTCTACTTATCATTATGATTCTATATATTAATGCCTGTCTACAATTCTACATACTGATAATACCTAATCATTGCAATTACATGGTACATTATTCATATTACATTTCATCATATTAAATTTTATTGTTATCATAATTCGAAATCCAGTACATGATTATTCTATTCTTAATAATAATATAACCTATCATCTATTTATTTAACATCAAAATACCTATTACTAACATCTCATTTATTCGAATTTAATCATTATGTTGTGTGTCTATTTGTCATATCGACTATCTCATGGAATAACACACCAATTCAAAATAGTGTGTTTTATATTTTTTGAGCTATTGTTGCATAGAAAAAAATACCACACCAGCCAATTTTTTTTTGGATTTTTTTCTCGAAAAACACCCAAAATACTGTTTAAAATAATACTCGTAAGTAGAGTTATGATTATATAACATTTTTTGTAAAATCTTAAATAACATGGAATAATAATCCACCTGTAGTTGGTATCACAAGTTATTGTTATTAATTTTTATGTGACAATGAATATGTCACTAAGCCGAGTTGGTATGATATTACTCGGAAAAAATATACACGCTCCCTACACAAATCATTTTAGTGTATCATTTAACTATGATTTCACCGTGGAATATGACACTAATTCAACTTTCACTTTCAAATCTCGCCTTTATCAACATAGGACAACACTGTATTGAAAAATCATTATCCTTTGTAATGAATCGCACCTACTTTCATTATCGCAAATTGCTTTTGTGACAGTAAAGTTATATTATTTTTGTTATTGATATTGTGAACAAGTGACTAATTTTAATATTATTATTAATACTATCGACCGATGGTAGGTACTTGATGGAATTTGAATTTAAATTCTAATGGATTTAAGTTATGTACTATTCTATTTAGTTAATATGTCTCCAACTAGATCTCGGCGATTATTACAATTAGCTCAAGAGACTAATAAAATAAAGGATGGAAACAATAAAGGTAGCTTTAAATATTAAATAATATGTAGCTTTAATAATCTCCTACAGACAACACATTTTTAGGTTATAATTATAAATGATTCAACCGTAAATACTCTGTCGGTACTATTGGCTCCTACAGAATTTTCAATGTTTATAATATTCTTTGTTTCGTAATGTAAACTATAACGTCTTCCTATCATTAGTAAGTATCGTATAAATGCATATTTGCACCATTAGTTTCTAATTTACAACCTACATTAATTATTCTTCTTGTATTGATTGCATGACGACTTGTGATAAGTAGGTAAGGTAATACTTGCTACTTTTTACTATACTTTTATGATAAATACGGTAGTCAAAAAAGTCGAAAAGAATCATTGCATGTCTGGATGAAAATAGCATAGTCCACGATGATAACCAGGTTGATTTTACCCCATCTGAAGACTCCGAATATATATCTAATTCCAATAATACTTCTAGTGATCCTAAATTATCGGGTTTTAGCTGTTCTTCCAGTGTGCCAAATATGACATAAACATTTGGAGGGGATTTGGGAATGATTGATCATTTGATCGAATAAATTACGAAATCTCCAACAGATCTTACACAGAACGAAATATATGGCTCTACTTCAGAGCATAATAACATTAAACTTTTGTCTGAGTACTTAGCCACCTTTAGACACAAATGCAATTCATTACATCACATCACCAGACATGACGTTGTCCTTGCCTAGTGCATACGTACAGAGTATTTCCACCATTGACACACCTGAATCGAGAAAAACAAGAGAGCTGTAATTTTTAAGACTTTTGGAAAAGGAAGAAAGCCAAAAAAATATTCAATTGGGGTGAAGAATATTTGAATGAATATTAGAATATTTGAATACCATGGAAGCACCGTGTAAAAATTCTTGTCTATACAAATGTGCTTCAAAAATGAGTGAATCTGATCGTCAAGTTAGTTTTGATTCATTTTGGATGATTGGCAATCATGAGAGACAATGGAGAGACATGAGACATCTTACGATATGTCAAGTAAGTGCAAAATAAAACCCAAAAACTACCAGCTTCAAGACGTCTAAAGGCACTTATTTATAATTTGCCATGCAATGACGAAATAATAAAAGTGTGAAAAACCAAGTTTTTACAAACGCTTTCAATTTCAAATATGTGGGTGGTGAGTGCTTTTAAAAAAAATGAAGAGTCAGAATTGCTATTGGATAGTCGAGCCAGGCACAACAACCGTCCTCATATACTCAATGAAGCAACAAAAAATAGTGTAATTGAACATATTAATAATATATTTCCGTAAAGTGAAGTATGAGTCTATCATTATAAGAGAAAATATGCCATCTACAATCTCACTGTTTATGATATTGTTAGCAAGGATGACTATTGTTATCTTTAGCATCTACAAACAGCTAAGCGAGGTGCGATATAAATAAGTAGCTGCATATAAGTATAAGTCTTATAAGTAATATTTTAAATCTAATTTTAAGAATACAGTTGTATGTTAGTTGATAGTTTTCCCACACTTAATATAAAAGAAGTTTTATTTACATAACGTTCCATGTAGGTACCTATTTACTTGACAATGCTACAATGCAAACGTAATTTACGTAAAATATATAGGTAACTAACTATCCTATCATTTTTTTTTAAATATACTATCAATCATTATTATGTTGAGTGAAATATTCATTTAGTACCTTTTGCAATTATCTTACTATAATAGTATGTTCTGTAGAACAATTACCTGCAACTGACTGAATGGTTATAATATAGTTTATTGCGATAAAATATTGTTAAATTAAAAAATCTCCTCATATTCCATCAGAATATCTAATCATATTTTTGGCTTAATCAAATATCATCGAGAGAAAAAACACTAAGAGCACATAGTATGTTATTCCTATAAAAATTCAAAACAAAAATCACTCTAAGTCGAGATATTTAAGATTATCGTACAGAATTGGCATGGAAAAAAACACCATCTCAAGTTACGTGGTACTTTTTTTATGAAAAAAATAATAATTACGTGGAAAAACACACCAAGTATAGATATATACACCCTCTAAAAAATATAAACGGAAAAAATCACACCAAATCTAGATGTAATATTTTAGTTGTCAAACTTACCGTGGAAAAACACATTTAGGGTGTTATTTTCTAAATTAATGTCATGCAAAAGTTGATTGATTGCTTAAATGATTCGCTATTTAAAGATATAAATTTATATTTAAATAATATTTGAACACTATAAACGGCTTATGCTACACATTTTTTTGAATGTTTTTTTTGCTCTCCTGAAAGTTGATAATTTAGAGGAAGTGTGTTATTCCATGAGGTAGTCGATATTAGAATCTACGCTAATTTTGATTATTATTATGTTGTTGTTATTCACATTCTTACTATTACTCTTCTTGGTCCTTGTGACCGACTTACATCATCCACAGTTCACCCTGAGAAGTAGTGGGACCTGCCAGAGCAAACTGCGGGACTTTTATATATATTTACATATTGCTCTGCTTTGTCGAGGGTCGTAGTCATATAACCGGTGGCACATTGACTACTAGGATCATACCGAGCGGCTGGGTGGTACTACTTTTTATGGGAGCGCTTCCACAGAGGTCTTTAAATAAGGTGCACGACACTAGGTCACTTGAAGATACTATTCAGGAATGCGAAAAGTTTCACCTGCATTATATGAATAATAGTGTTTTAAAAAGGTTATTCACCAACATGTCTCATTTCATGTTTTATAAGATTACCAAGTTGCGAGCATCTATATGAACATACATTGCATTTATAAGGTTTTTCACCAGTATGTGTCATTTTATGTCTTTTTAGATCTTCGAGTCTCGAGGACCCATATGAACATACATTACATTTATAAGGTTTTTCACTAGTGTGTGTCATTTTATGTGTTTTAAGATCACCAGATCTCGAGGATCTATATGAACATTCATTGCAATTATAAGGTTTTTCACCAGTATGTGTCATTTTATGTGTTTTAAGATGACCAGATGTCGAGGATCTATATGAACATACATTGCATTTATAAGGTTTTTCACCGGTATGTGTCATCTTATGTCTTTTTAGATCATCGAGTCTCGAGGACCCATATGAACATACATTACATTTATAAGGTTTTTCACCAGTATGTGTCATTTTATGTTTTTTAAGATCAGTGAGTCTCCAGGACCCATGTGAACATACATTACATTTATAAGGTTTTTCACCAGTATGTGTCATTTTATGTGTTTTAAGCTGACATGGTGTCGTGGATCTATATGAACACTTTTTGCATTTATAAGGTTTTTCACCAGTATGTGTCAATTTATGATTTTTAAGATGACCAGATGTCGAGGATCCATATGAACATACATTGCATTTATAAGGTTTTTCACTAGTAATTGTCTTTGAATATACTTTGTCATTTCTATGTTGCGAGACAACTATGCTTTGATTTTGATCAGGAATCACGTCCATGTGCACCATTTTGTGAGTTTTTAGAGCATTTCCGGATCCGAAAACTGCGTTACAAATGCAGCAAATAAAATAACGTGAGTAATGGATTACTCTTCTAAGAATAAGTCGAATTTCCTTTGGAGCATCCCGTTCAAAGATTTCTTGTTTCATGTGATTCTCATCTATCGTCACTTCTGCATACTGTATCGCTCTATCCTGGATGCCATCGTCTGAGGATTGTTGACTTCCATCTGTATCGTGATGCCTCGTGAAAAATCCTTTGGTAGAAACCTAGAAAAATCGTAATAATCGATATCAATAGTATCAATAAATTATGACTTATAATATTCAATTTGTTTTTTTGACGCTTTTGTTTTTCAGCACCTTCAGATTTATTAAATAGCAAAGTGAGAGTGAAATATTGTTACGGAATGATCCATAAGTGGGTCAAAACAATGCACTTATATGTATGTATACATCATCTTAAAGAACAATAATTATATCATGTTCAGTTTAAGTGTGTCGTTGGAGAGTGTGCACAGTGCCTGCCATGCTGAAAGGCAAAGCTAGAAAATTATATTTAAACTTCATCAAGCAACCTCGATCATTGACAGTATTTTAATATTTCATACATCAGAATTCCACATGATTTAATAGATTATTAACGACAGGTACTATTCCGTATTGGAGAAAATGTGGCCAATAATTCCCAGTAGAAACCTTTACTGTTGGTTTCAATATATCGTGAATTTGGAACATTATTAAAAATATTATCAATGTGCAAATAAATTAATAACGTTTGGCTTGCCCACTTTTGCGGCACACTTCGCTTTTGTCTATAAATTATTGGTCGCTTAACGATAAAGAGTTATTCGAACACAAATTTCCATTAACTTTTATTTGTCTAGTCTGCAACAGATTAGGGTAAGAGGTCCAATCACTTATCCACACTAAAAATATACGCTGCATGCAAGGAGAAGTGAACCAAGAATAACTTACTTCAGAGATGAATCTTTAACCACAGCACATGACTACACCCATTAAAGAAGGTATTTGTTTTTATAATATTAATAATTTATAACAAAGCACATGGGAGACTTCAAATTATATGTCAGGAGAAATATTGCTAGTTTCATGAGTACTGTGTGCGATTTACATTAAATGTCATTTACCTTTCTGTTTGTTGTGATTTCACAACTATTTTTTTTTGCTTTGCTTGCGATGAGGCTCATTTTTGACTAAACGGATTGGTTAATAGACAAAATTGGCGTATATGGAGTCCAATCTAGGTGAGACCCTACAGACACAATAACATCAAATAAATGCACTGCTTTTTGCGATTCACATGCTGGTGAAATCATCAAACTTTATTTATCAAAAAATGAAGCCGGCACTCACGGTCAATGGAGATCATTACGCACTCGACATTGATCAATGATATTTGTTGCTGTTGCATATATGGATGACATTGATGCGGATAAGATGTAGTACTTACAGGATGAAACTACGTAGTTATAACTGCTACCGAGGATGTTATACGTAGTTAAAATATCAAGTAATTTATGGTTAATAAGTTGCTGATCAGCAATCACGTCCGTGTGAATCAGTTTGTTACCTTAGAGCCTTTCCGCATCCAAAACTGCGTTCCAAATGCTGCAAATCACAACACAACATCACAGAAGTTCCGGTAAACGGAAGCCGCGACAGTCTCTTTTCAAAGCATAAAAGAAGAGCTGCGGAAACCCCTCGACTTAAGCCGACGATTCTCCCTACAGACGGACGCCAGCGGACACGGAATGGGGGCTGTCCTCTTCCAAGATAGGGACGACGGCGATTGACACATCATTTTATACGCCAGCGGTTGCCTATCTGCAGTGGAACGCAAGTACAGCAGCAATGAACAGGAGGCCCTCGAGATCATCTGGGCTATTAAACGTTACAGGGTCTGCCTAGAAGACCGAGAGTTCACCCTGGTAACCGACAATAAGGGGCTCACTTGGCTCCAACAAGCTTAAGTCCAAAGAGCGAAACTAACCCGATGGGCGATCCTATTATCAGAGTTTTCTTTCACCATTGCCCACTGTCAAGGGAAAGATAGTGCTTGAGTTACCAGACCCGGTGACTGGCATAGTACAAAAGCAACGAGACGATCCGGAGTTGGCCGAGATGATCACCGAGAGACCCCTCCAAGAGGCGATACCCAGAGTGACGATCGTACTACAATGCACGATGGCGCCCTATGTCGAGTAGTAAAAGGCAGACGCCTGATAATAGTACTACGATCCCAGCAGCGGGCAGTCATAAGGGCGTACCATAACGACTCTAAAGCAGGCCACCCCGGAGCGAAAGAGATCAACAGGGCGATCGGACGACAGTATTTTTGGAAGAAGCAACGAAAACAAGTAGACGATTACGTCCGCAGGTGTCGGACCTGCGCCACCAAGAAAACTTATAGACGGAAGCTACACAAAGGCCGCATACAGAAGCGCGCCGCCCATGGGACAAAGCATCCAATACCACTAAGAATGGCAGTTTTCATTTACGCTGCGTATAAGACGGAAAAAATAAGTAGCAAATTAAGATCCTTCTAAACTTTAGGCTACAGAATGTGAGCACACCTAATCAGTATACCTCACCCGGCAAATCTTTATGAATAGAACCACGCTGGAGCAATGCTAATTAAGTATCCGTATTTACTTAGCAAATCCGTTAAAAATTAAAAAAAAAAAATTGTTTTAGATGACTTTATGCCTTGAAGCCTCACATTTACTATCGAGTTTCATTCAGTAGTTTGGCACTCAAACTACTCTACTCAGGGGCGGCTCTTCCTTTGGGTACCTAGGGGACAGACCCCGGTCCCCTCATCATTCTATAGTCAATATTCAATTGAATATTCATGTTATACGTTCCTACCATAATACATTGATTTTGTATAAATTAATTAAGTATATATTTTATTTGTACTGTTTGCCCATCCTTGATTCTTGTTTCTTGGCCCATCTCTAATGCTCTATGTGAGTTTTGGCACCACCTACATAGTACAATACAACGATACTGCCGGGGTCGAAATTCGGTGGTCCCTTTAAAATCAAAGCAATGTTATTCTCAAAATTCATAAGGAAGCTGAACAATGCGTACATCTGTAGGCCGTTCTGCACGTGCTATGCACGTGCTATGCACATTTTATCCGCATGTGCCGATGCTGGACCGGGGACACTGTAGTAAATACCTGGTCTTGCATAAGTGTGAGTTTATAATATATTATCAAGTTATCTTGTCGGTCGGCTGTAAATTCATATCCCATGACCCATCGGTTTAGTTTATTAGTTAGTTTGCCAGTAAGTGATCAAATATGTCATCTATCTCCTTAAGTTTTAAAATATATTTGTTAATACATACTATAATAATTTATAATATTATCTTGAATGCTTAGATTATATTGAATGATAATAAAAAAGAGTAGGTAGGTATGTGCTATTTCAGTTAATTAAATCAATATTAATTTGTATTACCTACCTACCTAAATATTAATAATTGTAATGTACTAGTTGTGGATAGATGAATTTCACGTTAGTAAAATAATTTTGATTAATAATATTAGGTATTATGATGAATGAGGTGGTTCATTTATTGAAATATAAGTTCAGTACATTGACATTTGAAGACAAACTAGAAGTGAAACAATTAGGACCTCATCAACCAGTCACCAACAGATTTAGTTATTGTGTATGAACTAATCAAAACAAAAAAAGCATTAACCTCCGAACAGTTTACCAAAAAACATGGTTGACGGCAAGTGTATCCTTCAAAAAACTATGTTGTTTTTCTTGTAGCAATAAGATTCTTTCGAACGCAGGAGGCATATGACGATGAAGTAATAGCTAAAAAAGATATGTTTTTTACGCTTTGATTAATATTGATTAGGTAGGTACTTATTAGATATTTCACGCCATCTGACCCCACTTACTAAAATATGCTACAGCCGCCACTGACTCTACTTGATGCTAACCCAACTTATAACTGCATTTTATCGCAAAATTGCGTTTAGCGATGACGCTCATTTTTGCTTAACGGCTTTGTTAATAAGGAAAATTTCCTACACGGAAAAATACCAATCTAGAAGACTTCCTATAATTCATTACATCCTCAAAAATGCATCATGTGGTGCGTTTTACACGCTGGTGGCATCGCCGCACAATTCTTAAAAAATGGGGCCAAAGCTTACGTTAAGGTCAATGGATATCCTTGAGGCTTCGTGAAGTCACTGTTATATGCTGATAAACCAGCAGCATTTAACGCATTTGAAGTCAACGTTTCCCGTACTATACGACCAGCAGCGCTTTAATAAAAGTAGTCCGAATTGGGTACCCAGTATTTGACTTCGGCTCATCGGACATTAAAAAAAACATTTGTTATTAAACATACCTGGTCTAATGGTTTGTATTGTAGATTGGAGCAGCCAGGTTCAGTAAATTCATCATTAATTTGGTGAATTGCATTCTCAACTAATTCCTCTTCTATGATGAATGCCTCATCATTATTCTCATACTTAATATTCATCAGACCATTTTCACGCTTCTGAAAATAACATTATAAATATTTAATAACAGTATCATCATTACGATAAGCCAGAAAAGGTTTAACCAATGTTTGACTTAATTTGGCAGGCGAATGTATAATCACCGAACGACATTCTAATGTTATTGGCGATCCGACAAAATAGTGCACTCTTGCGGTCATACTTGTTTGTTTTATTTTAATTAAAACTACATATTACAGATGGCTGGGTAAGTTTTTTAAAATGCATTAAGCCTTGCCTATACCAAACCAAAATAAATAAACAATATTCTTCCATCGATAAATTATCCAAAATTATGTATGATTAAATCATGTAATAACATAATATTATGGCTTGGTTTCGCAGGATTTTTTTAAAAACTAACTAACACCACCAGTAAATTATTGATTAATTAATTAAGCAAATATGTATAACTGACAAAGTTTTGTGGGTACTATTTACGTCGGATATTAGCAGCCAAGTCTTCCTTTCGCCGCCGGATGACACCTATTGTGTATTACAAATAATATATATGTCCGATCGTAATAGGATCATTGGGGCCTCCACAGACCAGAGGTTGTATTAACAGATTTTGTTTTTTACGAGAAATGGATGTCAGCCACTTCCTCAACCTATTAGGTCCATACCCTGACTCACATACAAATTGAAAAACAATATTTGTACTTGCCAGACCCAGGATTTTAACCTGGGACCCACGGCGTGATATTCCAACGTTTAAGCCACCGTTTAAGTTAATAAATTCATTTGTAATGGCTACATATTTTAGAAGAATTAGAGGAAGAAATTCTACGACAACTAATGAACCAAGCTAAAGATAACGTGTTCAGACTTGTCTCGAGGCTTGTTTGGTATTTAGTGAGAGGTGGTGGGGGTCGCTACTTGACCGAAAAATTAGAACAAAATGGATTGACTCGACTAAATGATTTTACTAAATAATTACTCGACTAAATTTCTGTTCATACATGTTTAGTTGCTAAATTACTTGCCACCCGACTAAATTGCTCGACTAATACGAACCGGCCTTTAGTTTGAGCGATAAAATTATTAGTCATTGTCGTGTTACTATACTTGAAAATTCAAATACAATATAATAAGAATGTTTCGTTCCATTGACACTGAATCAAACAAATCAAACCGGACAGTTGGATTTCGGACCATTTGGCAGAATTTCCACGGGAACGCGATTTCTGACTACCTACTAATTAGTGTTGCCGATACTCAAAAATAATTCAATAACTTATTTGTCTCTAAAACAGCAACACATTTATTAAAATGTCAACTTGTTATGAAATTTGAACCTATAGCTCGGTGTCTACAATAACACAAAGTTAAATGTCGTATTCATTAATTTTAAATGTACAAAATATAAATAATGCTTCATGAATATTGTGACTCTGACAACAATCGAACACAAATTGATAAACTTCGTTAGGTAATATAAAACCTGATCATTCCGGGTTGATTTAACACAGTTAGTAGTTTAGAATCTCCGTTACAAAATATAAATAAAATGAAAATAAATTCTTGGTCTGACATGATAACATGGGTGGTTACCTAATGATATTAAATCGAACTCTTTGCATAGAAAATATGGCTGGAATTTTGGGATAATAAGATCAAATGCGATCTCTTGTTCGCGTACCTATGGTAACTTATGAATAATATGTAGGTATTGATTATTAAGATATACCTAATTCAAGTGAACTATGGGTCTAAAATATTAATATGAGCATCTCACGATATTTAAATGCCGAATAAGGCTTTTCATCACTTTAACGTTAACAGATCGTCATTAGTCTATGTAGGTATCGTAAGAATTGGTTTGACGTTTCATTCCAAATCATTTCTGACAGTTTGGAATGGTTTGATTTTCAATGGAACACTGAACCAAACGTCAAATCTCAAACCGTATCCGGTTTACTTTCTACCCACCTAAAACAAGTTAATGCGCTCACACAAACGAAACAGCTTAGGTATTTAACAAAAAATGAACATACAAACTATGGAGTAATGGTGGGTTTCAAATGTGATATGAAAAAATCTTAATAAATAGTCATCAGCTTCTTTAGCACACACAGGTTCAACGATCAAATACTAAACTAATTCAAGTAGGTACTTATATGAATGTGGGTACCTAAATAGAGTTACCTCAATGAAGAAGTGACATAGCTATAGTTATAGCTGACCTAGAATTGAGATAGAATACAATTTGGTTGCCGACTTCGACAGAAGACGTCACCGAGGAAATGAAATCTTTATATTTAATATCGGACATACCTGTTGTACTGGTCTGTAATCTGGATACGAGCATCCTGGTTGAGGATCTTCATTATAAAATGGGTGTACTATATCTTCGAAAAGCTCGCGCTTGACGTCAATAGATCTGTTGTAGTCAGTCTCAGGTTTTGCAGGGTACTGAAAGGAACATAATACTAGGTATACGATCACAATATAATATATATAGCATAGCCCATGTATCGTTATATTTCTGATATTTGTAGGAGAATTGGAGAATATTATGTTATTATAGACAAGTTAGCGTACGTTTCCTACACAGAGTTAAAAAATAATTACTCACTTATGCAATGTTTATTATTTTAATACAAAATTTTGAGTAGGTACCTACCTATATTAGATGCTATGATATGATATAAAAGTTAAATACAATCACGAAATGTGTTTGACAGTTAGCTATATTCATTAAAATCGCAGTATCTTTAAGCAAGATGCACCTATTTAGCAGCATAGGAAGATTAAAAGCATCTGTACACGTGCATGGATTTATTTGCAGCAATCGTAAGTAATTTAAACTATCGTGACAATAATTGTTTACACGCAAAAGTGCTGTTTCTCTCCAATCTCATTCATCAAGGGTAAGCGAGACGTGATGTTATCATTTCATGGTATAAAAATCGGTTAACCTCAAAATGAGCAGTGTAATATGTTTTTTTGCCGTCAGATACGCCACTATCGTTCTACTGCGCTGGCGCAGATTTGTCGCATAAAAATTCAGAAGATTCCGAACTTTTTTGATTCATGCATGCAATATTGCAACTTGCATGACAATACGTGCATTTTCTTGTTATTGCCGCGATAATACGTACCTACTGTCAGCAGTAAATCCATGCACGTGTAAACGGGTTATAAGCCTAGCATGTACACTTACATAGTGGTGAACAATTATTACTAAAATAAAATAAAAATTGCTGTTGAATTGAATGTTGGAGGGTAATTGATTAACCAAAGTTTGAAAACCTTTCTAAATAGTTTGTAAAATATAGAAACATAATATTACTAAACTCCATTCTGGTGTTTTGCAGTAGTATTTGACAGTTTCTTAAAAAAAACTAACCTCAAACTTGTAACCTGAATCATCAGTATTCTCTTGCTTAATGGTGGAGGCGTCCGAGACGTCTGGATTCGTAATTATTGGTACTTCAAACCAAGGCTGCACTTCCTCGTCAGGATCGCGCTTGATAATAGTATCCATGCTTCAATATTTGGGCTTTGGTGTGCGCATTTCCTGGGTTAAGTTCGTACCATTAATACATACTGTCGGAAAATGGAGTCAAGGTTGGTGTTGCCATAATAATTAAGCAAATAATATTTTGTGAAACGAAGTATAAGCACATGAGTTATACTAATAAAATTATATAATTATCATAGTTACAATCATTTAGGTGTAATTATAAATCAACGTACCTAGTGGTTGTTAAAATTAATTGAGTGATTCATCATAATAAATAAAATAGTCTAGATCTGGTGATTCATAACATTAGAAAATAACGGGTACCTACATACAACAAGCAAATACTGTTAATATTGTACGAAAACATCTTGGCTACGTGAAGGAAGGCGCTGTTGTCGACTAAATGGGAGGAGCTTGTTAGTTTATAATGGAAGCTATAATGGAAGCGCGGTGTTACCATAACATTTAGCCAAGAATATGTTGTCATAGAGTACCTAAATAACTAGGTACCTATTTGATAGTACCACCTAGTCCATACAGAAAAAAACTAACCTTAAAACTGTAGCCGGATTCGTTGGCATTTTCTTGTTTCACGTAAAAGTCAGCGTCTTGGCTGTTGGGTAAAAATAACAAGATTGGTCATCATCAAATAAGCGTTTTAAATCCATTTTGCGTAGGTATGTATTTCAAAGTAAATGTAGTTAGCTGGACGAGTTATGTGTTACCAGCCGTAAATAATATAATAGCAAAATTTCGAAATGGCGCTGTCATCATTTTGATGCCTAATTACCTAATTATAGTCCCAATACTTATATTACCTACCTATTTATTGTCTTCGGTTGAAAATTTGAAGGTAGGTTTTTTGTTTGTCATAAAAAAGTAACGGGAATTTGAGGAATTCCGAGTCATAATTTTTTACCTCTTCCAGTCAAAAATAAAAAAAAAATACTGACAAATTTGTTTCATTTAGATGATGTCTTCTATATCTCAAATAACTCATTTTTAGGGCTCACCATGTTTTCAACCATTGCGAAATAATTATAATAGGTACCTACCTACTTCGACCGAAACTATGTATGAATGGTATTTTTGGTGTATTTTTAATATTTCAGAAATGAAACCCCTTTGTCTTTTCGAATACTATACCTACTATTTCGGGGGTACTGTGCCTCTTTTTTTATAATATTATTGTAGGTACCTACCTACGTCATAGTATGCCCAAAATACTATAATATTTTGAATATCGGAGAAAATGCATTTTTATCTTAAAGATTTAATTTTGTCATTAGAAAATACTAAGCTTGTGACTGGTCGTCCGCCGTCTTTGGCTGTCAGTCGCCATTGTTGAATTCAGCTATCTTTTTGTCATCGAATAATTATAGTACGCAGTCCAAAAAATTATGTATTTCGGCAAAAATTATAGGACGTGTTGAAAATGTAAAATTATGCTAACCGGCGAATTCAATTAATTCCATTTTTAAAAATTGTGGTATTTTTGATGTACTATAATTTTTAATAGTACGCGTACCATTATGTACTATAATTATAGTTCGGTTGGCAGCACTGCCGGTTCTTCGACAGCTGGCAGCGCGCGACGGCGGAGATCCAGTCACAAGACCCCAAAAAACGCTAAAAGTAATAAAATTTCGATATTGCCGTATTATAATAATATTAGATCTAAATTGAATATAGTTTATGCATTTTCTTTGAAAATATTAACCGTACACTGCATACTGATGCCATTTGGCATCATGATATTTTAATGCAAATATTAATAACCCCCTCTATGGTTTCGTTTTTGAAATGTTTTAGTATTTTTCTTTAGTAAATATTCTAATTATATAGTAATACAGTTAATTAACAGATGTCTCCAACTTAATACCATTCTTAAAATAAATTCTGACAGAAACGAAAGTGGTTGTATCTGAAATTTGCCTGTTTCAAATATACTTTTTAGCCAAAGAAAGTCCATTCAAGAACATAAAAAAAATATTTCGTGATACATGCAGGTATGTACTTTATGATTTTATTGTAATTTTTATGCTGAATATCAAATATGAATAATTGGAAAAATGTGTGTTATGCCATTTGGCATCATCATGCATTGACGTACTTTTTTATTTGTGTACTTACTCTATAATATACTTCAGTGATGAATTGGTTCTCAAATACTAATTTCTTTTCTAGAATGCATTCCAGAAAACGAGCATTAATAATTAACAGAGAGAATGATGATATTTTGGAAAGATGGGACTCTTCAGAAAGGATTGATGGCCTTGATTATTCCGATAGTGACATTGATATTGAGCCAAATTGTCGACCTGTAGAATCAGACGAGAGTGATCATGAAGAAAACGTAGATCACATTTCTTTGGGTACTGGAAATAGGTTAGACAATACAAAACAACTTCCTAGAGAAGATCCAGCATACGATAGGCTATTTAAAGTCAGACCGTTAATCACACACTTAAATGAAAGATTCACTCAAATTCCGTAAGAAAAGTATTTATGTGTGGATGAACAAATGTGTTCGACGAAAGCTAGACATTTTATGATACAATACATGCCTATGAAACCAAAGAAATATTGGGTCAAACTGTTTGTTTTGAGTGGCATTTCCGGATTTGCTTTCAAATTCGAGATTTATAGTCGACAAGAAAACAGTCTACCTAGACCAGCAATTGAAGATGATTTAGGAGCGAGATCAAATGTGGTGGTGAGACTCTGTAGAAATGTGCCAAGACATCAAAATTTCCAGCTATATTTTGATAACTATTATACGTCAATCCAATTATTAACTTATCTGGAAAAGGAAGGAATACATAGCCTTGGCACTGTTAGACGAAACCGGATTCCCGGATGTAAGCTTCTAGATGAAAAGGTAATTAAAAAGGCAACTCGTGGCACTAGTTATGAATTTGTCAATACCCATGATGGTGTTGAAATATCCAATACAGCTTGGAAGGACAATAAAGTAGTGACAATGCTATCAACATTTGCCGGTGAGATTCCATTCACTTCTGTAGCTCGTTTTCCAGAGAAGATATAGAAAATAAGAGTTCCTGTGCAATGCCCCCACGTGATATCTGAATATAATAAGCACATAGGTGGCGTCAATCTTCTGGATAGCTTCTTGGGCAAACAAAAAATCAAAATGAGAAGCAAAAGATCGCCGATGAGAATTTTTTACCATTATTTACTCGATCTGACGTCGGTAAATGCTTGGCTTTTATAAAAGAGGATTTACATCGAGAAGGGTAAACAAGAAAAAACACTTCTTAGTTTATATAAATTTTGCATCGAAGTTGCAAAATGTCTCTGCGCATCAACTTCTAACTCAGCTTTTAAAAGAGGTCGGCCAAATGGAAATTCTTTGACTCCTGAAACAGTGCGAAAAAAGTCAAAGTCATCCACGCTCCACCCGAAGATATACGACGAGATAACGAGTTCCACTGGCCGATGCACATAGATAAGAAACTTCGATGTAAAGGATTAGGATGTAGTGGGTAATCCAGGACAATGTGTGAAAAGTGCAAAGTTGCACTATGTTTTAACTAAAGATAAAAACTGTTTTAAAAATTATCATATTTTTAAAAAAAATGTTTTTCTATTTATACCTTATTGCATGCATATGCCAATTGGCATCATATTGTTTATTTGAATAAAAAAATACAAAAACTTATTATTTTTTTTTTTAAATATTTTTCCCTTGACTTTTATCATAATTCACAATACATATATTTTTTTCATCCAAAAAGAAAATGTCATGCATTGTAGGGTTAAATAAATAACTTAGTTACGAGCATCTATATAAATAAACATTGCATTAATACGATTTTTCGGCAGTATGTGTCATTTCATGTCTTTTAAGATCACTCAGTTGCGAGCATCTATACAAACAAACATTGCATAACTAAGGTTTTTCATCAGTATGTATCATTTCATGTCTTTTAAGATTACTCAGCTAAGATTACGAGCATCTATATGGGCATACCTTGCATTTATGACGCTTTTCACCTGTGTGTGTCATTTCATGGTTTTTAAGACTATTAAGATGCGAGCATCTATATTTGCATACCTTTCATTTATGACGTTTTACACCTGTATGTGTCATTTCATGTCTTTTAAGAAGACCAAGTGTCGAGCATCTATAAGGGCATACCTTGCATTTGTGACGTTTTTCACTTGTGTGTCATTTTATGGTATTAAAGTTTACTAAATCGCGATCATCTATAATTCGACATTCTTTCCTTGTTTTGATGCCAAATATGTTGGACAAACGGGACGTTCTTTTAATACTAGGATCAAAGAACATTTTTTAGCCTGTGCCAAAAATGGTGATGAATCTTCAGCTTTTAGAAATCATTTAAGTTTAAATAATCACTCTTTTAATATCAGTAAAAAAAAATTAAAATCCTGCATTTGAATAAGAAATCTATAAAATTGGATAAACAGGAAATCCTAGAAATTAATAGGTATACATTTTTGCCCAATTCTAATTTGTTAAATGATCAATTATACTTTGTGTCTTCTCCATTATTATACCCTATTTAATATTTGGGATTGTCATAACATAACTTTATATATTGTACATTATTTATTATTTTAATTTTTATTTAATTTTGACTCATATTTTGTTTGTATTTGTTTTTTATTCTATCTCACTTCAGTTGATAATATTGTTTATTTTATTTTTTATAAAATTTTTATTGTAAATTTTGACTAATCATAATTATTTGTTGATATTAATGTTATTGTAAGTGTAGATATTTTCATATTTTGTGGTTTGTTAATATTTTAAATAATTTGTTTAATGCCCCTGACGTAGTATGAAATATTAATGTCCAACCTCATTAGTTTTAAATTAGTCTGTTATTGGGAAGGTATTATTGGACGGATAATTATTATGTACCTATTGTTATATTATTTCTATCGCTTTGAATTTTGTGTGATAAATATTGTTTTAAAAAAATGTATTCAGTTGAAAATGTCCCACTGAGGCGGACGAAACCGGTCCTAACATATTAATTAAAAGTGGAATAAGTACTATAAAAAAAAATGCGTTTTATTAAATAAAAACAACAATGCGAGCATCTATATTTGCATACCTTTCATTTATGACATTTTCCACCTGTGTGTATCATTTAACAGTTTTTAGGGTAAACAAGTTGCGAGCATCTATATGGGCATACCTTCATTTATGAGGTTATACACCTTTGTGTGTCATTTCGTGTTTTTGAAGAGTACTAAGTTGCGAATATCTATATGAGCATACCTTGCATTTATGAGGTTTTTCACCTATGTGTAGTTTCATGTCTTTTAAGATCACTCAGTTTCGAGCATCTATATGTGCATTCCTTGCATTTATGAGGTTTTTCACCTGTGTGTGTCATTTCATGGATTTTAAGATAACTCAGTTGCGAACATCTATATGAGCATACCTTGCATTTATGAGGTTTTTCACCTGTGTGTGTCATTTTATGTCTTTTAAAATCACTCAGTTTCGAGCATCTATATGTGCATTCCTTGCATTTATGAGGTTTTTTACCTGTGTGTGTCATTTCATGGCTTTTAAGATCTCTCAGTTGCCAGCATCTATATGAGCATACCTTGCATTTATGAGGTTTTTCACCTGTGTGTGTCATTTCATGGTGTATAAGATTACTAAGTTGCGAGCATCTATATGAACATACTTTGCATTTATGAGGTTTTACACCTGTGTGTGTTATATCATGGTTTTCAAGACTCTTAAGTTGCGAGCATCTATACGAGCATAACTTGCATTTATGAGGTTTTTCACCTCTGTGTGTCATTTCATGGATTTTAAGACTACTAAGTCGCGAGCATTTATATGAGCATAACTTGCATTTATGCGGTTTTTCACCTGTGTGTGTCTTTTCATGGATTTTAAGATAACTCAGTTGTGAACATCTATATGAGCATACTTTGCATTTATGAGGTTTTACACCTGTGTGTGTTATTTCATGGTTTTTAAGACTATTAAGATGCGAGCATCTATATGAGCATAACTTGCATTTATGAGGTTTTTCACCTGTATGTGTCATTTCATGGATTTTAAGACTACTAAGTCGCAAGCATCTATATGAGCATACCTTGCATTTATGAGGTTTTTCACCTGTGTGTGTCATTTCATGGATTTTAAGATAACTCAGTTGTGAACATCTATATGAGCATACTTTGCATTTATGAGGTTTTACACCAGTGTGTGTTATTTCATGGTTTTTAAGACTATTAAGTTGCGAGCATCTATATGAGCATAACTTGCATTTATGAGGTTTTTCACCTGTGTGTGTCATTTCATGGATTTTAAGACTACTTAGTCGCGAGCATCTATATGAGCATACCTTGCACTTATGAGGTTTTTCACCTGTGTGTATCATTTCATGGTTTTTAAGCTGACTAAGTCGCGAGCATCTATATGCGCATAACTTGCATTTATGAGGTTTTTCACCTGTGTGTGTTATTTTATGTGCTTTGTAATGATTAAATTGCGTGAATATATTTTCTTGATTTTGATCTGCAATAAAGCCCGTGTGAATTACTTTGTGACTTTTAAGAGCACTTCTGCATCCAAAAACTGCGTTACAAAAGCTGCAAATCAAATTACGTGAGAAATGTACTACTCTTCTCAGAATAAGTCTAAGTTCCTTCGGAGTCTCTCGTTCTGAGATTTCTCCTTTAATGTTTTGTTCATCTATCGTCACTTCTGAATACTGTATCATTCTATCTTTTAATCCACCAGGCGAGGATTGTTGACGACTGTATATATCGCGATGCCTTGTGAAAAAGCCTTTAGTAGAAACCTAGAAAAACAAAAATAATCGAAGTTAATAATATTTAGTAAATTAGATTTTAAACTTTCATTTGAGTTATTTTTTTCGAAGCTTTTGACTTTAAGCGTCTTCAGACATTTATTAGTGTAGTGAAAATGAAAATGACATTAATAAATGGTAGAAGTGCCGTCATAGATATTAAATACAAACAATGTTATGGAATGATCCATAAACAGTTTTTAAAAAATGCGCCTACATGTAACATCAAAGGAAAATGCACAAAACAGACAATGACACAATTGTGGTACTGCTTTTGGTAATAATGTATAAATCTTATATAGTTTTGAATGCAAAATTTTAGATTGATGTGAATAAGATAGTTTCACTTTACTGTGTTTATTTCTAATATTTCTTGATAAAATATAAATATCACCAGAATAACGTACATACTATGAGGCAATTTTGCACCCTGATCGATAAAAACATTGTAATTTACGTGTAATAACTAGTAATTTCTATGCCAGTGTATCATTGGAGTGTGCATAGTGTTGGTAGATGCCGAAAGGCGAAACCAATGTCACAAAAAATATTCAAATTGATAGAATTTATATTGAAATTTCATCAGGCAACTTAGATCAAAAGTATAAACAATATTTTAATATTAACTAGAACCATCTTATCTTGTATGCAGTGTTACATACTATATCGAGGTTTGGGGACATAGATTTATACCTGAAAGTGCGGGAACGAATTTATATTGAAATTTCATCAAACGACCTCGATCAACAGAATAAACAATGTTTTAATATATCATACTTCTGAGTTCGTGAGGGCAAGCATACTGAGCGTTGTATAGGGACGGCAATTATCCAAAGAGCGACACTCTCAAGAAGGAATGAATAGGTTTATATAATTTACACATATAAAATGTTATATCATAAATACTTATTTTTTTCTGGTCTGAGCGAAATAGCAAGTCGAATTTTAATATAAATCAATAATAAATCCTTTTCGTTTTGGTGAAATGAACTATTCTGATTAATTTATTCAACAATCAAAAACACTAATAAGTTATTGATGATATTGTGTAGATTGATAGAATTCCCTAAACTACACTTGCATGGATTTACTTGCGGCAATATTGTGTATTTTAAACTGTCGCAATAATAATTATTTACACGTAAAAGAGCTGACTGTCTCTCTAATATCATGCATATGTTGCGAGACGCGATGAAATCATGGTTTTGGTGATCTTTGACAGATTCAGACAGGTTCGGACAAGTTTGTAGATAAAAGGTAGTCGTAAAAATATTATATGCGGTGTAGTTAGTATTTCTTTCGGCAGGTTCGCCACTATCGTTCCAGTTTACATGCGCACCCCTATGCAAGTACCACCAATTTTTGCATGAAAATTCAGAACCTTCTGAAATCTTATGATACATGCATGCAATCTTGCTGCACGATAATACGTGTTTACGTATAGGTACCTGTTCTTATTACGCCCGCGATAATACGTACTGTCAGCAGTTAGCCCATGCACGTGTAAACGGGGTATTAGAGTCAGTTTAGCAAAAGTGACTTATTACGTAGGTCCAACAATCTTTCACGGAGGTAGATTAGGAAAGTTTACAGATCATAGATTAATTCAAGAAAATATTAGTAAGAACCTATTTTAGTGTTATCACAAAACAGATAAAATTTTGTGTTTCCGGTGGGTCTATTCTATACACAAGTCAGCTATCAGCTACTATCGAAGGTAGTTTATAATATTAATATATTAATGCAGTTAATTGTTACAATAAGTTAACCGTCTAAACTATCAAAAAGTGTCGTGTTTTAGCAGCCCCTCTCTTGGCTGTGTTAATCTTTAGACCGAGATAGACAGTTTACGTGGCTAACCTATTGTAACTATTGTAAACCCCAATACATAAATTTGATAAACTACCGTCGATAGCTGAACGTTTACTATTTAATCAATGGGAAGTATATTTGTAGGTGCAGAATAACATTATTTGTGACTTTAAAACAAGTGAAAAAAAAAGAACACCACTTATCGACGGCAATATCTCGAAAAATAGGAGTCGTGTTTGGTCTGTTTATCAAAGGCGGTACTGTGCCAAGAGACGTCACTTCATGTTCAATATATTTACGTATACACAATAGTTCCTTGTGTAAATTACAAATAAAATCATATATATAAGAAGCCCGCAATATACAATAATATATCAGTGGCAAAGGGTGAAGGTAGGCTGTTAAGAGTCGACTTAAATAGTGTATATTAAAGTTTTTCAGTCAAACGTATTTGTTTTCTTTTATCTAAGACTACAATGTGTGGATAGTGTTTGTTAGTTTTTAAAACTCAATTAAACCCTGCGAAAACCATGCCATAATAGTCAAGGCTATACTTCAGTTGAGGCATGGTGCAAATGACGCGTGCCGAACGAAATATAATTTGTCATAAAAATTCAACTTGCTTCCATTTACTGCTATGTTTATGGTTATATTACTAATAATAATAGTATATTCATTGACATGTTTTCTTTTTCAAGTACATACGTAAAGTTTTTAGTCATCTTTACACGATTTAAGAAGATATTCATCCGGCGCCATGACAAAACAAATCGACGTGCGCACACCTCGACTATCGGTCTCCGATTGGCGACGAGTACGAAATTTCGTCACACCTACTGTTGACAATTATTTGCCGTTTCACTGAAGTTCGCTCTTAATAGTAAATATAAATGCCTATCCATAAAATATCAAAAATATTTTTTTATCCATAATAGTTTGGTTTAGGCAGGACTGTGAATTTAAATAAATGAACCGACAATGGCGACAATATGTACCTATGATATGTATTCTAAATCCAACGAAAACTAATAAGTATGAATCATCAAGTGTGCACAATTTTCTCGTATCGTCTAAAGTATACCAAAACTATTATGGTTTGGCTTAGGAAGGGTTTAATTGATTTTTAAAAACTAACCAACCCCATTTGTAAATTGTAGTCTTGTTTTAATAAAAACAAATACGTATGACTAGCAAAGTTCAATGTAAACTATTTATGGCGAATCTTAACAGCCTATCTCCACCCTTCGCTACTGATATATTATAGCTGAAACGACTGGCTGGAATATTATAGGGATTTATTGAAATGTTAAACGTCACCTTCGATAGAAATCGGCGAATAGAGAAGCAAATGTTACAATATATAAACTTGAATGTACCCCATGTCCTGGTGTGTAATCTGAATGCGAACATCCGGGTTGAGGATCTTCAGCAGAAAATGGTGGCACTTCATCTTCAGTGAACTCGTGCTTTATGTTTGTCTCAGTGACACCCGTCGCAGCTAACTAAAAAAAACAACGTTTATATACTTAACATGTTGTCAATATGTACATACTATTATTATGACTAATTAAAATGTTAAAATCTAGGCAGAAGTAGGCTGTTACCAGAATTGGTCTGAGCTAGCTTGGCCATACAACACAAAATCAAATAGACTTATTTTTTATTCAACGAATAATTCACAGGATGAAAGTAACATTCTTTATATTGAAACATAACCTAAGTGTAATACCAATTGTATTAGAGATAATGAGACGAAATTTTTTTTATAATAATTATCCTTTAGAAAAAACCGTTTGATTCGAATTTCGAATTTGTGGAAGAAATTGTTTTATATTTAGTCCCCGGATGGAATTTTTAGCTTAACTCTTCTTGGAGTTGTTACACTTTATAAGGCATATAACGATATATGTAACTTTCTCCGACATATTATGTACATGTAATTTTTCTTAAAAATAGTACGATCGTGCAAATATTTTGCAATAACTTCCTTTACTACGTTTCACGATCATGATGAAGGACGATTTTTGTGTAACAAATGCTGCAAATCATATTAAGTGAGAAATGTATTACCCTTGTGAGAATAAGTCGAAGTTTTTTCGGAGTATTTTGTCTCAAGATTTCTTCTTTAATATTTTGATTATCTATCGTCACTTCTGAATACTGCATCATTTGATTTTCGAATCCATCTGGCGAGGGTTGTTGACTGCTATTTGTATCGTGACGCCTTGTGATAAATCCCTTAGTGGAAACCTAGATACCCAAAATTATCGTTAATATAAATTCTAAATTATGTTATACTATTCCGTTTAAGTTTTTTTTTCAACGTTTTTTAATTTTCAGCATCTTCAGACATTAATTAAAGAAATTAGAGTAACAATGAAGACACAGGAATATGAAATATTGCATTTAAAAGGTAATAATATAACTTTATATATTTCAAAAACGATATTAGTCAGATATCAAAGTAAAAATGTTTTTATGACGCGAAGAAAACCTCGATTTTCCTCTGTAATACCATTAAATTATGCTCAAATCTTGCATGCCACAAGTTTAAAGACAGTTAGATACCCCATTTAACCGTCTGGGCGTAACAGTTATATTTCTATTTAATACATACAATTATTACATAAATACGTAAATATTTTCGGAAAATTATCAAGCGCTCCGGTTCGTAAGATCTTCCATTTCGAGTCCTGCTATACACCATAGGTATAAATGTTATCACCGTAAAATAATAAATCTATATAATTTATTAAATTCGCTGGTATGAATTTTGGTCAGGAGAGGTATCTTAATATTATAAAAAGACCTAGGAATTTCTTAAACTCTCCATTCTTTCTTTTCGTAAACAACAAAAATCCTATACATTTTCAACAGATAGGTACTATAATTGCCAAGACCGCGTACTATAATTCGGTGACAAAAAGATGGCAACGCCGATGGTAGAGTGTAGAAACCATAGTATATTTGCCTATAGAACACAACGCACGAATCCGTGAATCTATTTACTGACTTACTGAACAAATGCCGCATCAAATGGAAGTAAAAACCGAAACACATAATACCGATAGACATAAATCACTACAAGCGCAAGGGTCAATTTGACGTGTCTTCTTGTATTCTTCTTCTTCTTGTATTTCGTGTATTTTCATGTTTTGGTGAATTCGGATTCTGCAGTTTTTGCAGGTATAAGATCCGTAGATAAATCTAAGCCGTAACTGTTACAGTTACGGAGAAATTAAGCTTTTTTACAAATATTTTTTGAGAAAAAAACTCGATAAATACTAAGCGATTCGGTTGTAACTCTCCTTTAGTTTTTTGGACTTACGTCCGGACTGGCCTAGTATCACTCAAAAAGAGGACCTATGGGTGAAACTGACCTGTGACGGAGACAATATTTGCGTTTGCGCGATTTATTTTCCACCAGCAAAGTGACTTGGAGGTGTATAAGTGTTTTATTGAAAGTATGCTATCTAATGTCTGGCTAGGACCCTACAAAAATAATAAGGTTGGATATTCAATACAAGGTTTCAATAAATAAAATATAATTGTGTTTCCTAATATAGCATTGATATTTGATTCCTAGTTTTTTGACAGTTTTGGTCTTCAGCCGCATTCAGATGAAGACCCACACGTTTCGAGTTCGCGGAGAGTCTGTTAACGGTTACCTCCAAACGTTCGATCGTCAAGTCAAACACGATTACGTCATCTGCATAGGTACTCCAAATCGCACAGTCTTTCTTCGCATAGTTCGGTTGTGTCATCATGATTTAGGCGTATCCCACTGTCGGGGCGAACCGTCTTACGCATTATGAAATCAATCGTGATGATGAAAAGAAAGGGCGCAAGTACACAGCCTTGCTTGACTCCTGACGTGACTTTAAAGAGGACAGAAGATGTTCCAGCTGCTCTTACGCGACACTCTGTATTGGTGTAGAGAGAATAGAGAGTCCAGCAGTTTTTGCCATAGAGATTCACGGTGAGGGCTGTCTCAAATGCCTTTTCATAGTCCACGAAGCAACAGGCGAGAGGTATACCTACTCATCTCTTGATACTGTAGCAGGAAGCACGAAAAGTATATATATATGAGATAAGCGTATATATTATTATATATTGTTTATACTTTATATAGCAAGTAAGATTAGTGTGGAAATGTAATTAAATTTGAATTTGTGTAGGTATTTAATAATATGTGAGCACGTGACTAAGGTGTGGCTCTACATATATTTAAACCTATATGAATCCCTAATCTATGGTCTGATGTTTACAACTACTTAAAAAAGGGAAATGTTTGATTTTGATAGATGAGTTACATCATAATTCATACACTAACATTAACACACCTACCATAAACGCTCAATGCTACAAAAGACAATTTATGGAAATAGATCTTACTACCGTTTTTTGTATGAAGAAATAGTTTTTGATAACTTATGAATAACAGGAATGTATATTTATATAAAAAAAAAACATAGATAGGTTATACATTTGAGATGCGATTTTTTTATAATAATTCAATACGAAACGAGAAAGACCTTATAATTATGTTGTTTTGGAGGCAATCTGAAATCTGATTTTGACAGCTGAACAGTGGGATCGGGTCTAGGACGATTTGGCACCGGACAACTGGACGCCACGGAATTTTAAAATAAATAGAGGTTAGGTACTTATAGGTAAGTTTAAAAAAAATATTCAATATTATTATTTATACTTCAATGATTATACTATGATTTAATAGTTGGTAAGAATGTAAATATGCAGACGTAAACAATGATTTAATCGTGCATATGTTTAAGTTCCAATGAAAAAAGAGTTTTTTATTTAATATAAAGCCTTAGGCATGGTAATTCTCAATCCGCGATAAAGAATACATTATGTTAAGAGTAAAATGAATTCAAACTACTAAGTAGTAGATAAAAACTGATTAAAATACCTCGTCTACACGTGTCTACGACAGTGCGGCGTCCAATTGTCCGGAGGCCAGTCGTCCCAATCCCCAGTGGGATCACTCGTTGGAGAGATGCGTGTACAAAAACATGTGATCAGGCTTTGTATCTTAAAATGGCACTGATACTGTTCACAATAATATGTATGGATGAAATATCGCAAGTAATTTTAAAGTACGCATAAGTAGGTAGATATAAACTGTTAAAGTTCATTGAAATTAGATTATTCGAAATATTCTGCGGAATGACAAAACCACAGACTTACTTTGTCGCCATACCAGCATGTGACGTGAGCATAATGTCATCGCAGCATTCTTCTGCTACCTACCTACAAACAATAATGTTATGACAAAAGTACTTTCTGAAAGAATCGGTCGATTGGTCATCATCAGTGACAGACATCACATTCAAATACTGTAGGTCAATGCACCCATTCACACTTAACCAGATAAATAGGTTGGTGAAATAGTTATACAAAGCGTGTATAACCGAGACGAGGATAAAATGTACCTTTAGAAATTTAGTCACAAAGCTGTGATAGAATACATAGCCAATGGAAGAAAATATCGCATACTATACAATTACCTGCTGTACTGGTCCGTTATCCGAATGCGAACATCCAGGTGTTGGATCTTCATCATGGAATGGGTGTTTTGCGTCTGCAACGAACTCGCATTTAACGTCAACCAGCTGGAGGTTAATCTCGGGTTTAATTTCATTGAGACGCGTTGCTGGATACTGAAAGAAACGTTATGCATTTTTGTAATTATATAAAAAAAAACAATTTTGAGCTCGCGTACCTATTTTATAACAATGCTTACTTATATAATTGAGGTAGGTAGCTGTCTAAATGTATGTCAAAAGGTTTTTGAAAGAATGTTTGACAACCTCGTATGTTCTTAAACAATTTGTAAAAAATATAAACTTATCGTAGGTATTCTGCTAAAATAATTATATAAAATCGCAGGAAAGGACTTAATAAATATAAACTAACCTCAAAATCGCAACTGAAATCGTCTGTGTTCTCCTGCTTTATGTAGGTGCGCGTGTCAGTGATGTTTTGATGGCTAGTTGTTACATCAAACTTGTCTTCAGTACCAGATTGGTCTCCATCACATTCTCGCTTGACTTCCATGTTTGCGTATCAACAATCGTATGCAATGTGATAGAGACAACTTGACAACACTCTGTTCTGTTGTAGTATTATATAAGTGTTGCCGAAATGCAGTTAATAATATTCCGTGTTGCTATTATCTGATAAACAATGATGTACCTATTGAATTTTGTAGGTTTTATGGTACAGATGCTAATGTCAAGAACACCGACTAAACGTAGAACACTAATTATCTTAACTAAAACGTATGTCCTGTCGCAGGAGACTAGGAGAGAGTGGAGCCGTCAAGAAAAAGATATCGTCAGTGTTGATATTATAGGAGAAAAAAAATAATTTGATTTATTTGTTATTTTATACCGAGATGCGCTGTTCTCGTTATGATTGAGGAAATGCTGATGATCATATTCGTTCCATTGTTTTGTTTAGACAACAAAACATACATATTATTAAAGTGTGTCTCCGTGTCAAGTATGTATTTTTATTTTAGGTAGTTCTCAAGAAAATACTTTTCAGTATTGCGGCAACACTATTCTAACATTACCTTGAAAGGATCCTGTCTGTCACGTAACACGTTGCTTTTGGAATATATACCCTTAACATGGATGTAAAGCAAGAATGTGATGGAGAACACTCCAATATAGAAGGCAAGCTTTCGTTTGACACGCTGACAAGCCATTCAAACAACTCGGACCCTCGCTTTCATGCAACGCAAAAGAATGCGTACGTTTCAAGTTGCAATTTCGAGGTTAGTTTGTGGATAATGATATCTTTTACAAACACTTTAGATTGGCAATAGCAGCGATACGTGTAATATAATAGAATATGTTGCTTTCTACAAACAATGTAGCAACTTGCGATGATATTAAACATTGTTTCAAAAAATTACATGTTTATACAATTTGACAGCTTCGATACATCTGTGATATTATAGATTAGGTTAGGTTATCTACTAATTCATGTTAAATATATTTATTATACATTGTTTTATGGATGTTACGAGAACTGAAACTGGTTTTACCGTGTTTACAAAATACAATAATTGCTTCTTTCAGTGCCTAATCGCTGACCTCTCCAATATAAAATCTGAGACAGATGATCAACAAGCCGTCGTCAAGCGCGAGATTATTGAAGATGTTTCACACCCAATATATGATGATGAATATCCTCAACCGGGTTGTTCCTATTCAGATTACATGCCAATTGTAAGTAGACATAATGTGTGCTGTCTTATATAGAAGGTTGGAATTTGCAAATGCATCTTTGAAACTCATTACACCATTATTAATTCGCTCCAACTTGTTTCATTTGTTGGTTTTAGCTTACACTAATAATATATTAATAATATATGTGTAGGTTTGTACATCTATCGTTAAATTATGAGTATTTAATTATGATAATTTATACATCACAATCATTCGAATGTAAAGCAATTTTTAATGTGAATAGGTATCTAAAATTGCGATCCACTGTATGTTAAATTAATCTCCTACGAGTGCCTTTTAAAGGTTCGTTTCTTTCAACCTGAACGAAACAAATCAAATTAAACCATAGACAATATACATACAAATTGTAGTTGACCGGAAATGGTTTGAGATTTGACGTTTGGTTCAGTGTATCATTGAAAATCAAATCGTTCTCGGACCATCAGAAATGGTTTGACATGAAACGTCAAACCAATTCGGACGATCCATAGACTAATGGCAATCTGTCAAAGTGTTGATAAGCATTATTCGGCATTTATTTATCGTGAGGTGTTCATATTAATATTTTAGATATTTACACCATAGGAGTTCACTTGAATTATGTATATTTTAGATTAATAATTAATACTATAATTATTATGTCAGACAAAGAATTTATTTTCATTTTATTTATATTTTGTAACGGAGATTCTAAACTACAAACTGTGTTAAATCAACCCGGAATGAGCTTTATTATTTAACTACATAATCTAATAACCTAACGAATTTAATATTTGTTCGTTTGTCGTCTAAGTCACAATATCATACTGTCGACATGGACAAGTGGTCAATTATGAAAAGCTCTAATCAAAAGTAATTTTAAAAAACTCGTCATACCTATAAATCTTATAAATTAACTAAATGGCTACCTATTTATGAAGCATTATTTATATTTTGTGTATTTAAAATGAATGAATACGACAGTTTGTTAAATTTGTATTATTGTAGACCACGATAGGAGGTTAGAATTTCGTAACAAGTTGACGTTTCAATAAATATGTTTCTGTTTTAGAGACTAATATATTATGAATTAATTTTAAGGAGGGACATGCTCGTCGAAGGTCAAAATTGAGTTTTTATTGTATTTTCAAACCATGATCCTGGACACTCCTTAAACGTTGTAGATAATCTATTTATATAATTTTGAAGCCTTTTTATCCTTTATAGTTATTTTAAACATTTGATGACTGCATAAAGTATTTTTGTTACATAAAATAGTATTCTTTTAAACCTCTCGCTCTAATGTTTTAGAATATAGTCATATTTCGGTACATAACTGTGCAGTGGTGTTAAGATTTTTTACATTTATTAATTTTTAAACGCATTTATAAAACCATTAGTATAATTTATTACGAGATAATTTTTGTAAAATATTCACGATAAAAAAATATATTGATAATCTCTGTGATCCCAAATTTGACAAGAATTAGGCATTTTATTATTCAAAAAATTGGCAAGATTAACACATTTGAAGATAATTCTAAAGATACTTATTATAAGCTATGTCTTTGACCATTCAAGTGTGATAAACATCTTATGAATAATGATTGCTTTATAATAATTATTGACCTAAGAATAAGGTAGCGTTTTTTTGAAATACGCCATTTCTTTTGTCATTCCCCAGTGGTTAAGCTACAACATACGGCCGTAGCCATAAATTGAAAAACTATAATTAAAGTAGGAAGTAAAATTATGTTAACGCGCGTGTTTGAACATGTACGTAACCGAATTTTTTTTAATTTTTTTTTTAAACGGTACATGTTCAAACACGCGCGTCAATATCATTTTACTCCCTACTTCAATTATAGTTTGTCGATTTATGGCTACGGCCGTATGTTGTAGCTTAACCACTGGGGAATGACAAAAGAAATGGCGTATTTCAAAAAAACGCTACCTTATTCTTAGGTCAATAATTATTATAAAGCAATCATTATTCATAAGATGTTTATCACACTTGAATGGTCAAAGACATAGCTTATAATAAGTATCTTTAGAATCATCTTCAAATGTGTTAATCTTGCCGATTTTTTGAATAATAAAATGCCTAATTCTTGTCAAATTTTGGATCACAGAGATTATCAATATCATTTTTTATAGTGAATATTTTACAAAAATTATCTCGTAATAAATTATACCAATGGTTTTATAAATGCGTTTAAAAATTAATAAATGTAAAAAATCTTAACACCACTGCACAGTTATGTACCGAAATATGACTATATTCTAAAACATTAGAGCGAGAGGTTTAAAAGAATACTATTTTATGTAACAAAAATACTTTATGCAGTCATCAAATGTTTAAAATAACTATAAAGGATAATAAGGCTTCAAAATTATATAAATAGATTATCTACAACGTTTAAGGAGTGTCCAGGATCATGGTTTGAAAATACAATAAAAACTCAATTTTGACCTACGACGAGCACGTGGGCCGTTAAGTACTAGCAACACTAATTAGTTGTCAGAAAAGCGTTTCCGTGGACATTCTACCAAACGGTTCAAATCAAATAAATCCAACGGTGCCATTTGATTCGTTCAGTTCAGGTTCAATGATACGAACTTTAAGTCATGCAAGGTGGAATAAGTAAAAAAAATAACGTTAATTTGTTATATTGTTTATGGTACGCCGAATGTGCGAAATTGACTATTTCATGAAATGGGCACAATTTTGGCTAATTCATGTAATAATCAAGCCTGTTGTCTTATTTATGAATTAGGTAAATTATTTGCCGACTACGTGAATTCGCCAGGGTATGGAATTCTTAAACTGTCAACGTGACAGTAGAAAAAATTAATTTAATACGGATGGTTTTATTAGTTATAATTGGACATAATATAATATTATTAAAATTAGGTTAGGTTAGGTCTTGTAATTCTGAATTCAACTGAATGTCCATTTTGAGGTTAGCTAACAAGTGTCGACAAACTATCACAAACATAAAATCGACCATTGCACGATTGATACCCAAGCACGAATCAAATCGCGAAAATAGCTTTTAATAAAACTCGTTATCATATTATAGTTCTAGATTTTTTTTGCACATAGTAAATAGATATGAACGACATTGTAGTTATTTATTGGTATATTTTTATATTATAATCAATGACATTTGACATATTTGGTTAGTTTGATTAGTTGCAAAAAACACCACTGGAGCGCGACCATCTATTTTGACCATAGATAATATACGTAAATTTTGACCAATGCATGAGCATTTGACACAATTAGTTTAGTTGCAAAAAACACCACCGTAGCGATATTATCTAATTTGTCCAATTCACGCACTCGGCAGATATTTTGTCTAATTCATGAATAAGGCAACGGGATTGCATTTCTCATGATTTAGACAAATTTTTGCCCATTTCATGTAAATAGTCAATTTCGCATATTCGGCGTAACATTTATAAAAAAAATTGCTTCCAGCAAAAAGGAGGTTTATCGCACGCATCCCGACGCGAAAGCTGCATGGCCATCGTTACGTTATTAACGTGATCACAAGTTATTTTATGCAGAAATTCAGGAATAATAATAGCACAGTTGCAGGGTGAACATATTTTATTGATATCACAACATACGAAGACTTGTACCACAATAATTGTATCATATTATTCTGTTTTATGTATTTCCTTTTGGATGTTACATGTTGAGTTCCATATTTTGTTTTAACTTTTTACGGATTATTCTGTAACAATATTGAATTCGTATGTAATACCTTGGTAGGGGTAGGGTTAGGTACTATGATCATTTCGTCACTGTTCTGGCAGAAGACACTTATTCGAAAAAATTACATATTGAGTTAGTTGTACCAAAATGTTCCTTATTTCATACTTTACGTCTGAAAACCTTCTTAATAAATAAACAGTCTTTATTTTAAAGTCATCCTTTTTACGATTACTTAATACTTCAAACTTCAAAGTCAAATTACTCTAAATTAGTATTCTCCAGTTAGTATGTTCTGCCAGAACAGAGACGATTTATTGTCTTCATTTTTACTCTCATTTCTCATAAATAACGGCATATAATTTTCAACTATAGGCGCGACGAAATTTTGGACTCGCTGGTTCATATAAATCCTCGACATCTAGTCATCTCAAAAGACATAAAATGACACATACTGGTGAAAAACCTTATAAATGCAATGTCTGTTCATATAGATGCTCGCAACTTGGACATCTCAAAACACATAAAATGAAACATACTGGGGAAAAACCTTATAAATGCAATGTCTGTTCATATAGATGCTCGCAACTTAGAACTCTCAACGCACATACAATGACACATACTGGTGAAAAACCTTATAACTGCAGTGTATGTTCATATAGATGCTCGCGACCTGGTAATCTTAAGATACATAAAATGACACATACTGGCGAAAACCCCTTTAAATGCAATGTATGTTCATATAAATCCTCGACATCTAGTCATCTCAAAAGACATAAAATGACACATACTGGTGAAAAACCTTATAAATGCAATGTCTGTTCATATAGATGCTCGCAACTTGGACATCTCAAAACACATAAAATGAAACATACTGGGGAAAAACCTTATAAATGCAATGTCTGTTCATATAGATGCTCGCAACTTAGAACTCTCAACGCACATAAAATGACACATACTGGTGAAAAACCTTATAACTGCAGTGTATGTTCATATAGATGCTCGCGACCTGGTAATCTTAAGATACATAAAATGACACATACTGGCGAAAACCCCTTTAAATGCAATGTATGTTCATATAAATCCTCGACATCTAGTCATCTCAAAAGACATAAAATGACACATACTGGTGAAAAACCTTATAAATGCAATGTCTGTTCATATAGATGCTCGCAACTTGGACATCTCAAAACACATAAAATGAAACATACTGGGGAAAAACCTTATAAATGCAATGTCTGTTCATATAGATGCTCGCAACTTAGAACTCTCAACGCACATACAATGACACATACTGGTGAAAAACCTTATTAATGTTATGTATGTTCATATAGATGCTCGCGACTTGGTGATCTTAAGATACATAAAATGACACATACTGGTGAAAAACCTTATAAATGCAATGTATGTTCATATAGATGCTCGCGACTTGGTAATCTTAAGATACATAAAATGACACATACTGGTGAAAAACCCTTTAAATGTAATGTATGTTCATATAAATCCTCGACATCTAGTAAGCTCAAAATACATAAAATAACACATACTGGTGAAAAACCTTATAACTGCAGTGTATGTTCATATAGACGCTCGCGACCTGGTAATCTTAAGATACATAAAATGACACATACTGGCGAAAACCCCTTTAAATGCAATGTATGTTCATATAAATCCTCGACATCTAGTCATCTCAAAAGACATAAAATGACACATACTGGTGAAAAACCTTTTAAATGCAATGTCTGTTCATATAGATGCTCGCAACTTAGAACTCTCAACGCACATACAATGACACATACTGGTGAAAAACCTTATTAATGTTATGTATGTTCATATAGATGCTCGCGACTTGGTTATCTTAAAAAACATAAAATGACACATACTGCTACAAAAACCCTTTAAATGCAGTGGTTTTTCGTATAGCTGCTTGCAACTTGGTGATTTTCTAAAAATAAAATGACGCATACTGTTGAAACACCCTTTAAATGCAGTGTATGTTCATATAAATCTTAGACACCCGGTCAGCTCAAAATACATTAAATGACACATACTTGTGAAAAACCTTATACATTCAATGTATGGTCATATAGATGCTCGCAACTTAGTGATCTTCAGATAAATTTAATGACACATACTGGTGAAAAACCCTTTAATTGAAAGGTATGTTCGTATAGATCCTCGACATCTAATAGTCTTAAAAATCATACAAAGACATACTGGTGTTATAGCTTTCTAATCATAACCTAAGTTCGTATAGATAGAGATACTTGCAATTTTATCCATTATTTTATATTTATGTTATGCGTTTATGAAGACGCACCCCTTATGCAGTCTGTCAAACATCATGTTGGTAGTATTGGTCACTCGTATTTATGTGACAAATTAGTATTTGTGGCATAGATACTGATTGTATTGACACTCAGGAATCCCTCGGGATCCTTCCCGGACAATTTTCGATACCAATGAATTCCGTGATTAGTAAATATTGTCCTGAATCTTTCGGGGTTGATTTTTTCATCAATCACAAACAATCGGTATGTGTAAAAAATCATTGTGTTAGTGGCGTGTATGTATCTACACACGTCACTCCCGGAATCGCCGTTGCTTGCGGATAATAAATAACTATAGACGTTATGACCTATTGTTGTAGGTTGTGAAGATATAACGTCTATTATTTGTATGTAGAAGATTGCTTCGTGTGTGTGATAATATAATGTTCGGGGCACGATTAAATGAGACACAGTTTTGACATGGATTGTTTTATATTGTCCTAAAACATTTAAGATTAACATTAATTAAACTTTATGCGGAGTTGCTCGCATGATTGACTGTACTGTTGAAAGCCGGTTTTTCAATTCAATTATTGACTCATTTTATTATTATTGTCTATAGTCAATCAATGACCATAGACAACAACTTGACATTTGTAAGTTAAAATATAAAACTTCACATAACCATTTTTACTGCTGTACGTAATTGTAACATTAAAAGAATAATAAATCCGATTATTTAAACCAGTTAGACGTCATGGCACGCGAGCAGAGATAGTTACTACATTTAAATAGCGTGTTAATTATATCGAATGGCCACTTCACCGTTACGCACTCGTGCATCTTTAGCGTGCAATGATTTAAACCTAATATGTAATTCCAAGATTTAACGAACACAATTTTCATACTAAATGTCTTAAAACAGTGTATACTATGTTTTGTTTACCGATTTTATGAATGCTATAAGAGTTGTTCACAAGCCAAGTGAACCAAGTCCATTCTGGTTAGTTTTAAGTAAACTACGTTCACACGTCATAATCTTGGAATTTTTCTGTAAGGGTATTATTGCCCTTACAAAATAACCCAAATAAACTCGAATTTCAATCATATTATATAATAATATATAATTTATATATAAAACAAATATAATTTTATATTTTATAAGTATATAAAAATGATATATTAACTATCGAAAAAAATACCAATCTCGGGATTGGATTCCTTAATTGACACATAGGAATGACGACATTTTTTTAAACTTTATAACTAACATTTGTAATTATTTTGCAAGCGCATGAATCGTGGTTATGTTGGAAACTCCACAAAAACATTAATATCGCTTTGTTTCCATTCCATTTTTTACATGCGCAACAGTGGCAGTATTTTATTAACTTTGTGATTATGTACTTACTTGAGTCCAGTAATAAATGGTTTTTCACAAATTACCATAATTTTCAACTAAATAATAATGATGTGTAGTATTTATTATTGGATGCTTCTGTAATCAATAAATATAGTGACGGATTGTCTTTCTATACACCCAGCATATTGGAAAAGAATATTGTTATAGAAATATGTAGTGTAAAATTCTAGTAGCTAATTTAATTTATTTATACTATATCTCAAGTAGGATTTTCTTATCAACTTTGAAGGTACCTGCCTAACTAGAGTGTACTTATTAGTACCTAATCACCTAGAAATATTTTAAATGCCAATATTGAAAAGATCTGATGCTACATTCATAATAACTATAGGTAGTGTTACGTTCCTGTACTTTGGTCTTATACCATTATCCATCCTTCACTAATTGATTAGCGTGAACACAATCTCTGACCTTGTAGTCAAAAAGCTTTAAACATAATATGATCGATTTTCTTCCTCAGATAAAAGTCCTATTTCTTGCGTATCGAGCTGGTATACGAGGCGTAGAAGTAAACGGCAACACAGGGTGAAAGATGAGGGAAGTACTTGTCTAGTAATAAGATTGGATAATTTTATAAAATGTCAAGCGATAACACATGGAAATTTTGTCTACATTATATAAGCTAATTGATAAACATATAAGTATAACGTAGATGAATGCATGATAGTGCTAACGGAAAGAAGGAGACGAAAGCTAAAGAAAATTAGTAGGTAATGAGAATTATATTATAAGAATGTTTTATTTGGTATTATTTTGAATTGTAAATAAACATCATTATGTAATTGGGCATTTGTATTAAGATAAGAACCTTATATTCATTGTTGGAAATATAATAATTTTGATGCCAACCGTTAGCCATTTAAAAGCAGAGTTACGCGGAGTTATTTATCTCTGTAACCGCGCCGGTTCTCGCGGGAAGGGCGGTTAGAGCCTCAGACTGAGATGCACGTAATAATAATTATGACCTCAACGGTTTGTTACGAAAAATAGTGCAAACTTACAGCCGACGCCGGTCGCTGCAGAGATTGTTTAATTATCCGGATAACTTAAAGTCATCGCTAGGTGTTTAAGTGATAGCTCAAATATAATAATAATTATATCTAATATATAAGCTAATCCTGGTGTTTTTTTTAATTCTGGACCCGTGCTCCTTTATAGTATTAAATTACAAAGTCGAAACAAACAATTTATTACACTATTAATTATTATTTATTGACACCTCAAGTGCACACCAACAACCTGAGCTAGCTTTGAACTTGAGGGTAAGTACATCAGTAGGTGCGTTACGTTCTGGTCTATTAAGTCTTTTTTACTTTACAAGAATTACAGCACTGAATCAAAGAGTGCATAAAATCAATCCAAACATAGGTACACATTTAGGCAACCAACGAACTGCTATTTATTTTAACATTCATAATAATGAAAATGTGTCAAATATTTTTGTAAGTACCTATATTAACATTTCGCGGACCCCCCCCCCCCACACCGACGTTATCTACGCACCGCCAAATTATTTATAACTTGCAACAGACTTCTTCAACGGTCACAAAGACCCCTGGGGTTCTAAAGGAACCACTTAAAATAACGATTGAATAGACCTACCGAATAATTTTAAGCCTTTAAGATCGCTGGTACTAATGAGAAAAGGTGTCTGAAACTCAGTACCTACCTACCCAACTCATTTATAAAATAAACAAAATGGCTCGCGGTGAAAATCCCATGTTAGGTACCATTGCCACCAAATCTGTGGATTCAATAGCGATATGTTTTGATTTACGCTCCTTCCTCAAAGTTGCCTGTGGTGATGTAACGGCTTTTTTATAAAATAAAGTTAAACTGTTTCAATATTTGACATAACTACTTAACTAGAAAACAAAATAGGTCAATGCTAAAGAGATTGCACCGTCCAATATCTTTGGTAAATGCTAGTTTTTTTAATCAAGCTTTAGCTAACAGAGGTGCCAGCGAAATCAGTTCTTGCGTTTTGCTGTACAGACAAGAAAATAGTAGTGGCAGAGACATCATTTTCTATTCTGACAATAAACTGCACTCTCCAGAATAAGAAAAAACCAATTACCAGCATAAAATATATGCCATTGGGAACTTGGACATACCGACCGCTGGATTGTAGGTCTTACCAAAAAAACGTTGATTCTATGCATTCACCAATAGATTGAGCAATATAATATAAAATGAGTAATTAATCATATTTCTCATTAAAGTAAATATTGTCAAAGTATTCTGTTATCTATGAGTTAATGAGTCTTGATTGCTGGCGTTTAATTCTTAAGACTGGTTATGTGATAAACCAAGGATATTTTGATGGTACCCCAAAATAGCCACACATAGAAAGCTTTCAGTATTCTTATTTAACGTCTAGGCTTCGACTCCGCAGAGCGGAACATAGCGTACCTACATATACTTATTATCATGATGAATGTAGCATCTGATCTTTGAATGGTGGCATTTAAATAATAGATACTCGATGATTAGGTAAAACCCTTCTCCATAAAAACGTCAACAATTTCATATCACAAACCTTACCTCAATAACAAACACACCCCTGATAAAAGTTTGCAATCCCTGATAAATATTATGAATTAAATAACATTTCGCAAACGATTTCTGCGAGAGGCGATCTTCGAGTACCTGCCCTGCGCCCAATGCTATTTTCTATCCCTAAACTTCAGCCGAGCCAAGGTTGCTTCGAAACCCAAGCAACGTTAAATTTTCAAAACCCAAAAAGGCCTGAGAACATTCGGAAATTTAGCTATACTCTTCAGACTTCTTACGCATCTCCCTCCCGCCCTTCTTAAGATAATAATAATAGATATTTTCCAATCAGTATGATAAAAAACTATAAAAGCGGTGGTACCACGCAAGGGTTTGCTGCCCACGCGGCGGATATACCATCCCAACAGAAAGCCACACTTGTTTCAACATTATAAATCAGTGTATCACTTGTGTGTTATAATAATTCAATAACCACCGTTCAAGCCGCCCGTGAACCTAATAAGGTGGGTCAGTGTTACTCCCGATAATGTACCTAAAAATTAATTATAAAATATTTCTATATATATTATTGTTTAATTTAATAAAACGCAAAAATTTTTAGTGCTTCATCAACTTCTGCCTCAGAGGGACAATTCTAAAGTTGATAATGTCCCTCTAAAGCGGACGAAACCGGTCCAGATTTATTAAAAACTAAAAGTAAAATAAGTAGGTACTAATTTATAATTTTGCGATTTATTAAATTCATAATACAATGCAGTTCAACCATTTATTGACAGTAAACACATTAAAAGAAAACAAAAACCAATATGTAATTGACATAATTTATTAACTTTAAATTGTTTCCCCTTGTTAGCTAGACACCACACTGCCGCCGTCAAGAATACATATCGCTCTGAAGTCTCTTAGCATAATTCCAAGTCATACCAACATTTTTTAGGTCTCCAGTGTGCACTCTATAGATAGATGGTATTTAACTACTTTCCAGGAAGCCAGAATCTATTTGGCTGGAAGCAAGTTGAAGTTTTTTCTCGAAACACAGTAAAGCTACCTCTAGACTTCTCGGTACCCAGTTTTTTTTGCTGTCACGTGCATTTTCCAAACACTATGAAAGCAGCAGGCTGAAGGGTGTACCTGTGGGCATTTAGTGCTCCGCTCTTTGGGTACCACTGTAGGACGCCATTTGTCCAGCGGTTGTCCACTCACTGATAGACATCTCTAGTCTATTACAATTTCATCTGGATCGAGATCCCATCGCGTATTTTTGTCTGCTTCCTTGTCCATTAGTTTTTTTGCAATCTTTACCGATGTGCCCAAGAAGCACCTTTTCATGTCAAGTTGCGCAAGGTATCCATTTTTTTTAAATTTTATCTTACATTAAGAGTTCATGTTTCAGACACTTGTGTGAGCGTTGGTAGCACACATGGGTTGAACACTTTACGTAGACACAATGTGAGGTAGGTCACTTGAAGATACTATTTAGGAATGCGAAAAGTATCACCTACATAATATGAATAATATTGTTCTAAAAAGGTTATTCACCAATATGTCTCATTTCATGTTTTTTAAGATTACCAAGTCGCGAGCATCTATATGAACATACATTGCATTTATAAGGTTTATCACCGGTATGTGTCATTTTATGCTTTTTAACATCACTAGATGTCGTACATCTATATAAACATAGTTTGCATTTATAAGGTTTTTCACCAGTATGTGTCATTTTATGTATTTTAAGAACACCAATACGCGAGCATCTATATAAACACACACTGCATTTATAAGGTTTTTCACCGGTATGTGTCATTTTATGTGTTTTAAGCTGAGATGATG